>NC_142932.1:107387342-107679842 GCF_046866305.1 Octopus bimaculoides | reverse complement strand
GAAATATTTATGTCAATGATTTGTCTGTATAAATATATAAAATGTATATGTTAATCTACTAATTCTAAGATAATTAGTAGAATTTATTAGTATTAATCTACAGAACTAATACATGTGCAGTTAACTCTCAACTTTGTTGAATAGAAAACCTAACAACACAGCCAATCTATCTTCTGTTTTTACTGTACAGGTGATATGTTATATATTGCTACATTAGAACTGATACTCTTCATATCACAACATTACTGGTATAATTCATGTTGCTACTACACAGATGGTACAGTTTATATCACTGCTTTACAACTGACACAAATTATATCACTACTACATGGTTAGTATACTTCTTACCATTGCTATGAGGTCAAGATATTGTGGTTATACTACTTTGATAAAGTACATTATAATTACACCTCAAAATTGGTACACACTTTATTTGTAAACTCTTCAACCGCGCACATGTATTTTAGAAGTATAGAGTTGAGAAATATATTGTATTTGTACAATATCATAGATATACTTCAAAACTGTATTTAGCAATTTATATACTTCAAATCTATATTTCACAGTTGTTATACATCAAGCCTATTTTTTGCAGTTGGTATACTCCAAGCCCATATTTCACAGTTGATACAATTCACACCTATATTTCACAGCTAATATACTTCACACCTCTATTTCAAAGTTATTATACTTCAAACCAATATTTCACAATTGAGATACTTCAATCTTGTATTTCACATGATATACTTCAAACCTGTATTTCACAGCTGAAATACATCATATATGTACCACACATTTGGTACATACTGTGGCATTTATATAAATAATATTTATTAAATGATATTCTTTACATACAGTGTATACTGTGTGTACTAAAATTGGATGTGCTAAACTTTAAAGTAAATATTATTTTATAAAATATAATTTTTATCTTCAATTATAGTTCATAAAATGTACAATACATACAAAACTGCAGCACTCATACTTATAGAAGTTAGTAATTAAACTTAGAATATTATTTTCTAATCTAAAACTACGTAAGGCAATATCTAAACAAGCTTTGTATTCAAATATTTTGAGAAATTATGGAGCACATTGTATAGTAATGTCACTGAGTCAATGATGGAGCTTCTGTAAGGTTCTGCACTGGATAATGCAATCATAGATTACCCTAAAAGAAGAGGAAGGTCACAACAAGAATACATCTAATCAGTGATCTTCTTAATCAGGACTTAAACAACATCAGCTCAGTATATAAATAGCATATCAGCAAAAGACTTAAGCATTTTTCTTGATTACTTTATCCTCTTCTTTTACCAAATTCCCATATATGTAGTTACTAAAAAAAAAATCATTACTTCTTGTGCCATCTTATTATTATTAGAGAGTAAAATTGTCACACTTGAACAAGGATGATACTTCACATCTCTTCTGTCCTAGTATTCTGCAGATTTTTTGACAAGGTTTTGATTTGTTCTGCCCTAATTTCATTTGAGACTCTAATAGGAAAAAGAGAGCGGGGACAAGAGAAAAAGGCAGAAGAGAAGAGAGTATTGTATGAGAGGGTTGACAAAAACAGGGATGTATTTTCGTCAACTTTCTCATGCAATATTCTCTTCTCTTCTTTCTGTCCTCAATATTTATAATTTTCTCCATTTTTTGTATTCAATGTTTTTTGTTTTTATTTATTTCTTTTTTAATTTCCATACTGACATAACAGTAATTTGGTTCTATGTGGCACCTGTCCAACTATGCTTAGTATTGGCATAAAAACAGGCCAGTTGTGTTAAGATCACCTGCTTGGGTGACATTTGCTTTCCTATTTCAAGCCTACGTGCATTTTCTTAGTGCAAAAGAACAAAATTCAAGATAGAAAAGAAATAAAATGGAGATTTTAGCTGCAGCTATTAACTCAGTTGTTCTGATGTAACAAGCTGTTGAGAAATCATTTTCAATAGATTATTTCTATTACAGATTATTGAAGATCAAACCTATTTTCACCAAAACTAATTTATCAAAGACCAACTGGTTCAAATCTGAGCTACTCTCTCTTTCCTATTAAAGGCTCTACTGCAATTTGGATAAAACAAATCAAAGCCTTGTCAAAAAATCTGCAGAATATTAAAGAGGCAGGACAAAGATGTTTTTCTCAGCCTCTTTTGTCCAACGCCCCACTCCGATTTTCTATTTAAAAAAACAGCCCACCTCCCTATGAAAAAATATTGCATATAGGCATGCATGCCTGTATGTATATATTATCATTATCATTTCAACATCCAATTTTCTAAGCTTACATGAGCTGGATTAACATATAGACATGACAGACACACCACAAAACATCGTTTTATGTTTATTCTAACTTGTAAAGGTTTATATTTTTTTATTAATTGATATTTTTATGCTTCAGGTTCTATATGTGACTGTTTAATCATGCCATGTACAAAAGAAGTCTTGGAACTGTTTGAATTTCAAAGAAGCCATATAGTGGGTCATTCTAAAGGTGGACATAGTCAGCATAAAATCGCAGAAAATCTCGGGATCGTGCATTCTACAGATAATAGAGTGAGTGTGCAATTCACTAGAGAGGGGAAGGAGTTCACATCACCTTGCCCAGTTCAACCAGGGCCCTCTGACAGGACCCTTCTCTTTGTTAAGAGAAGTGTGGAGGATAATCCTTGTTGCAGGGCCTCTGACATAGAACAAGTTGATGTCAGTCCCAGAAGAGTTGTCAGGTACCTCCACAAACTTAGTTACTATGGCAAAGCAGCCAGAAGGAAGCCACTTCTTCAACCAGCCAATATCAAGTGGAGAAAAGATTGGACCAGTGAGATGGTTTATTCTAAGGGTGTCTATTTACTTCTGTCATGTCTGTGTATATAGACATATTTATGCATACCATATATGCTTATAAATATATATAATAGGCACAGACATGTGGCTGCATGGTAAGAAATTTGCTTCCATACCACATGATTTCAGATTCAGTCACACTGTGTGCCATCTTCAGCATGTGTCTTCTACTTTAGCCCCTGGTTGACCAAAACCTTGTGAATGAATTTGGTAGACAGAAACTGAAAGAAGCTTGTCATATCGTGTGTGTGTGTGTGTGTGTGTGTGTGTGTGCATGCGTGCGTGCGTGTGTGTGATTTCTAAGCATCATGTGGTGGTTATAAATGAACATCATCATTTTTCCCAACCTTCCATGAAAAAGATGTTTAGCTATGGGGAAATATCACACTGCTTGGAAACAGGTGAGTATTGCTGATAGGAAGGGCATCTAGCCATAGGAAATCTACCTAAATATATTCCGTTTGACCCATGCAAGCATGGAAAAGTGGACAAATGATAATGATGAACATGATTGTAATCATGATCGTATTCAAGAGAAGCTTTAATTATAACTTTTATTTTAAGTTTATTCACTTGTTGCTTACACCCCATTCTGAAGTAACCCATGTCTCACCAAAATATAGCCACATCCCACTGATACAGAAGATTCCTAACACTTATATGCTTAATCATTTAAGTTCACCACACAAAAAAGCAACAACATAGTAGGTTAACTATTCATTTTTATTAAAAAGGCTTTCACAAGGTCTAATAGTATTAAAGATGCTTCTATAACCTACAACCTATTTTTTATGGTTTTGCTTTTTGTTGTTGGATTTATTTTTTTCCATCTACACCCTTATTTATAGTTGTATGTTATCAGTAAATATGTTTACAAAGAGCACTATTCCCAGGATACAAGTCAGTTCTTTGATAACAAACATCCAGATTAGGTTGGATGCTGATAAGCGGTTTGGTGGCTTATAATTCTCTGTTCAAATCTTGCTAAGGTTAACTCTCATTCTTTTCATGACATTAAAGTAAATATCACAGCATCCGCCTTATAAGATAGAATACCAATAGCCCACTCATTCATTTCTTGAGATAAAATATCTTCATCCATAAAACTAGAGAGAGAGATCAAATCATAGATGAATGATGGAAGATTAACAGAACCATAATTCATTTCTATTTTTCTTTCTTTCTTTTTTTTATTCATATTCTCAAACAATCTTATATGCAAGTAAATGCTTTGTTTTAGTTTTCCACTTGATCCTTATTTTTCTTCAAGAATTCAACCAAGGCTAAAAATATTGTTTTGATTGTTTGAATAATTTCAATCCTTCAGTTGTTTGCTTTTAAGTTTTTATTGTATTGTTTCTTAATGAATTGTATAAAATACATCAATGATATCATCTCATATTCAACTTCCATGCTAGCATGGATTATATTATAAGGTTCAACGGGATCCAATGAGTTGGAGAACTGTGTCAGGTTCCAAATGTTTGCTTTAGTATATCTAAAGCTGGATACTCTTCCTAATGCTAACCATTTCACAGAGCATACTGGGTACTTTTTCATGGCACCAGCCCTTATGAGGTTGCCATATAATTCAAAAGATTAAAGATCTTCTTTGACTGCTCGGGAGTATAATAGAGGAGGTGGTGACTTCATACTAAATATCAAGAGGTTAAAATATAAAAGGAAGAGGAACAGGTTTCTTTCTATGGTTACCTCATGTCATATAAAGGTGAGTGAGAATAATCAGAGTGGAGCTGAAAAGAAAGGCAAAGACGATGGTAACAAGGTGTCCAAGTGTACCCTTAAAGTACAAGAAGGTGAATAGAAGAGAAAATGGAAGCAGAAAATCAAGACGAGAAAAGGCTGCAAAAGTGTGTGGGGAGAATGTTAGAGGTAGGGGTCAATGTGAATGTAGTGAATGGTGAACAAGGGCAGACAAGCAGTTGATGGTAAATATAAGTTAGAGGGAAGGTAGAGGAAAGGAGGTGATGACTTACAATACAGAAAACATGAAAAGCATCAGAATGATATAGTAGACAGGAGAAAGATGAGAGAAGAGATGACATGTAGGTAGTGGGTGGGTAAAAGTGAGACATATAGTGATAGGTGGTCAGAGGTACAAGGAGTGAGTCAATAAGGATGGTTCAAGGGAGAAGGAGCAGTAACTGATACCACAGAGAGGTTGACCAATGGAAAACATGAGTGGGAAGGGATGCTGTTAAGAATGAAAGCTGGATGTCAAAGGAAGTGGTACCAGAAAACAGGAGATAGTATAGAAAATACGTCTTTTTATACTAAACCCATTGAGGTGAAGAATTTTGCAATGCAATATATATTTGACAATGAAATAAATACCGTTCTATATTTAAGAGATGAAGAATTATGTACATTATTTATTATTTACAATTGACGGATATTTGTCCTCATTTTGTTTGTTTCCCCAAGACACCTGATGAAGGGTGGCGGGTTTATCAGCTGAAACGTGTTAACAAACAAGATGAGGACAAATATCCATCAATTGTAAATAAATACCTGTACAAACCATGTATTTTAATCTAATTTCATACAATGTGTCTGAAATGTTACAAATGAAGTTGATTTTACTTAATTACAACATATTAGTAACTACTCGGACACAGAAATATCTTGTATAAGTTTCTTGCAAACTGATATGGTTCTCTGCTATATATCTGCTTTTTTGCAGCAGCCACAAACTACCTGATCAGCCTCAATGAAATGATTCCTTGTTTTAAAGATAGTGACGGATCTTTAGTTTGAGGCATACTGAAAGAAAAAAAACTTTAAACCTGCTTAACAAGTCAGTTTTTATATGAATCTTTCAAAAGCATATCAGAGTAAACAGTGAAACTAGATAGGCTAAGAGCTAAACTCAAAATAAATTCCATAGGATAATTATAAAGAAAAGAAAAAAAGAAAACAAGTAAAAATAAATTGGGTTAATTAATGTTTCTTCATATTTGTGGACACTTGTATATTTTTGTTAATTAGGCAACATTTAGATTGGTAAATAAGTATAGAGCTTATGTTTCTATTTATTTATTTTTTAAATTTTAACAGCATGAACGAACTAACTAACAGGATTAAATTACATTATAGGCCTAATGTAGAAAAGCAGCAAAACCTATGAAAATAAAGATGTGTGAGTAAAATCAAAACGAAAATTTAATTCTCATGGTTTAATCCTTTGGCATTTAAACTGGCCATATCTGGCCCAAATATTCTATCTGTTTTATGTTCAAAGTGGCCAGGTCTAGCCTCTTATGCCTACCCTTCAAAGTCATTTGAAAATCACAAAATAAACAATTACACAATTGAGATCTTAAAACGACAAAATAAGCTATGATTAATTCAAAACAATGTAAATAAGCATTACATTTGAGAGAGCAATCTTAATGCTAAAGGGTTAAAACACTGTTTCAAATGCCGAAATAATATCAACATAAATTTGTATGTCTGTGTGTCCCACCAGAAACCAACTGTAAAGGCTTACAATTAATGTGCAACTATAGTGGTAAAAGAGGGGAGGGAGTAAGAGAAAAACAAGAAAAAAGTTGACAGAAAGAGAAAGTGTGAAAACTAACTTTTCCATGAAAGAAAGTTGGGAGTGTAGTAATGAGAATTGATGAGAGAGAAAGACAGTGCAGGTTAACAGATTATATTGCACATACATACACATAAATACGAAAGTATATAATCTGTCAAGAGATTACATGCCATACAAAAGCACAAGTGCACTTATGTTAACAGAAACCTTTCACCCACGCATACATATACAGATCTATAAATATTTTGTCAACAGATTACCTACAACAAGCACAAGCTGATACACATATATTTTATATAAAATGAACTGTGTCATCTCTTAATGAATTGTTAGATCACTAATAAAGGCTTAGTATTTTGCTTAATCCTACATACTTATCACTTTCCTTCTGCTTATTACCCATTAATAAAGAGGCCTACTGTCACTCTCACCTAGATCTCCACCATCACCTCAAAGTGGGCATGGCCAGGTGACAGAAAAAGAGGGGAAAAAGTATGAAAAGGCAAGAGAAAAAGTTAGCATGGGAGAATAAAGAAAATGAAAAGCAGGGAGTGAAATGAGGGTGAAACAAATGCAAGAGGAGATATGACAGTAACATATTGTCAATTCATATTACGTGTGTGTGTGTGTGTGTGTGTGTGTGCGTGCGTGCGTGCGTGCGTGCGTGCGTGCGTGCGTGCGTGCGTGCGTGCGTGCGTGCGTGCGTGCGTGCGTGCGTGCGTGTGTATAGTGAGAATTTACAAAAAGACAAAAAACAAAGACAGGTGTGTAAACAACAAACAGATGTATTGGTTTAACGCTCAGAAAGTGAGAAAGTCTTTTATGTTTCAGGCCTTTGCTCTTCAACAGAAAGGAACACGGGAACAAACATATGTAGGTCAATATTAGGCTGTATTCAAATCAAAATGTAAATGAAAATTTATGAAATGCTACTTCATCATACTCATTATTATTATTGAGTGTAGGTGAGAGAGATAGAGAGAGCTGCTTTCCATCAGCACAATCTACAATAGGACATCCTGATGCATATATCACATTATCATTTAACGTCCGTTGCCCATGCTGGCATGGGTTGGAATATATATAAACAGGACACAGTCGTGTGTCGATAAGCCAGCTGGAGGAGATGTCCTCCTGGGGCTAAAAGCAACAGTAACATCCACCCCTAGGGGTCAGCCACACTTAAGTGGCAATATACTACACTTTATATATATATTATAATATATATATATATATTATATATAATATATAATATAAAAATGGATGGTACAATGAAATGAAGTATTGAATGTCTTATTGAATATATGGAATATGTCTTATTGAATATATGAAATATTGAGTGTTCAATATAAAGGATTAAATATATAAAGGCGAATACGTATTTTCAATACCTTGTGGTATTCATCATGGCCGGTATCTGACAGACTGTAACAGCTGGGTGGAGGTGCTTGTCACCCCCTTGTAAACAAAAGGACACAGGAAATATGTCAAGGCCGACAGGAAGCGGTGCAGCTTCCTAGATCTAACCAACAGTAGTATTATTCCCTTCAGGGGACTGTCACATTAAGTTGACATCATACAAATACTTCATCGTATCACTACTGCATAAATCTCTCTGAGAGATTTAGAAATGTATTATTTCTAAATTAGAATTTATGTTCACATTTAATTTCTCTTGCCAATAGAATGCGTATTAGTTTACAAAGTCAAATCAAATATAGAAAACAGGTTATTTAAATTGAAAGTAAAATGCAATTTTTTTAAAAGTAATACTTTGTTATTTATCAGCTTGTAAAAACTGTACATCATTTCTCCAGTTAAACAGTTGGGATATATATCGTTTAACAAATAGGCCATATCCAGCTCATGAACATTTAAGCTGAACCTGTTGTTGTTTAACTTCATATCAGCTCTGATCAAACAATTCTATAATCAAAAGTATTCTAGTAGTAATCATCAAATGTATTTTCTACACCAAAGAATCATTGTTTATCTAAGAAAGTAGAAAGTAAGTGAGGAAGATTTGACTGCTATATCTAGTAGATTGGGTGACCACATAAAATCTCTCTCATGTTGTGGGTTGTTTTCTGATGCAATGGTTAACCTGTTTATTATGTTAATTTCTTAATAATGTAGTTCAATAATAGATATGTAATGTAATATGTTACGCTCATAATCTTAAAAATCACTTCAGTATTTTGAATAATAAAATACAAATATATTGTTATATTTTATAATCCTGTCAAATTTAGAACGACACTATCAATGAGGGATATAATCAATAACAAAAGGCCAGAAATGTCATAAGTAATAAAACAAATGTAATTCATTGTTTAAGAATACACTTTTTTTCTTAATGGTTAAGAGAATGAAAGACTTTTCAGAGCATTCAAAACTAGTTGGATCAAAGGAAGTTATTCTCATATCAAAGACCAGGCCTGAATATATATAGTGAACTCCACTCAACATAGTGAACTCCACTCCAAGGCAATCAAGACTCAGTTGCTGGTTTGAGTTTATAACTCAAGAGGAGCTTCTACACAGTTCCTGCCTACTAAATTTCACTTGCAAGGCTTTAATACAAAGCTATGGTAAAAAGTTGCCTGGCCAAGGTGCCATATAATGAATCAAACCTGAAACCATGTAGATGCTGGTCAATCTTCTTAACCACACAGCTATGCCAGTCTTCTTTATGTCATTTTATAAATAAGAAAATTATTGTAATTTAACTCTTTTGATAACAACCTGCCTGAAAACACCCTTGGTTCTACGATACAAGTGCCATGTTTTAAAATGATCTAAATTAAACCTTACCTCAACATTTTATGTTAATTTATGTACCAAACACCAGACTAATATGTATTGGCACTCCGTCGCTTATGGCGTTGAGGGTTCCAGTTTCACGGAACAGCCTGCTCATGAAATTAATGTGCAAGTGGCTGAGCACTCCACAGACACGTGTACCCTTAACGTAGTTCTCGGGGATATTCAGTGTGACACAGTGTGACAAGGCTGACCCTTTGAATTACAGGCACAACAGAAACAGGAAGTAAGAGTGAGAGAAAGTTGTGGTGAAAGAGTACAGCAGGGTTCACCACCACACCCTGCCGGAGCCTCATGAAGCTTTAGGTGTCTTTGCTCAATAAACACTCACAACGCCCGGTCTGGGAATTGAAACCGCGATCCTATGACCGCGAGTCCGCTGCCCTAACCACTGGGCCACTGTGCCTCCACCAGAATAATAATGACACAGTCATTTTACAAACTTCTTTATTGTTTACAAAATTAATTGAAAGAGAGGCTTGTATTTCAACAGAAATATTGTCACAAAAGGGTTAATAATGCATAACTAGCAGCTTGTAAGGGGTACTGGTCAAAAATCCAGGATACTGTACTGGATTATTAGACAGAAATGAGTAAACATGAAATTAATTTAATATAAAACAAAACACCCAAAATATATCCAAGAATCAAAATTTATAGCTGTAAGTCTCCTCAGTAGTATTTAATAACATTAAAATGCTTGTTGTCATATTATCAACAATAATCTAGAAATAGCACCATCCCTTATTATAACTTTACTAATACTAACATTTTTAACAATAACACTTGAATGAGACTATAATAATCAACAAGTAAAGCTATAGTTTCTAAATGAATAAAAATTATATTGTCCGTAGAATTGCTTCACATGCATTACCCACAAAGTCACCACATGTGTAATCAATTACTACACATATGAAGATAAAATTATCAACATTTAGCAGTAAGCTTTGTGATAAAATCTAGTTCAAACATCACAACTAGACAGATACTTTTAGCTTACTCTGAGGAATTCTACTAATGTGGAAAAGCTGAAACATACAACCAGCCAGCTTTTTGTCACTTTCTACTGTTAAGAAGTATGTACAAATGAATAGTTGACACTATTCCAGCAAATTTTCGTAAGAAGCAGTATGGTAACTTGCATAAGGCTTTGGTGTAGTAATATAAGAATGGTCATAGTAAAGAAACAGCAGCTACTGCAAACTAGTCACAGAAAAGCAAACAAATTCATTTTAAGCCATATATATAACAGTATATATACCATACATACACTTACATATGTGTGTGTAAAGACTACAATGCCACAAGGTATTTATGATATGGAAAATTTTATATTTTTACTGATGTGCTAGTAAAACATCAATATTCTAAGTTTAAAATATATATATCAAATTAATAGCATAAGTTGTAGATACTTTTTAAAGTATAAAGATTTATAAATTATGACATGAAAACATATTTTACAGGATTAAGTAAATGAAATAATGTTTGGACAATACATCTTAGATTACAAAGTATTAACTGGGAAAGTAATACACTAAACACAAGAATTCCTTCCATATTAGATACAACTTTGAATTTAAAAAAAAAAAAAAGACTTTAAGAATCTAAAATATCTTAAAAGAATGAAGAATAACCTGTGGAATAATAGTCAAATCTATTGTATTATAATTAAATATTGAAGAAAGTGCTAAATGATTAAAAGGGAAAACTGAGAAGGTACAAGTGATGCTAGATTCTACTATAGTGGAAGCTGCTTAGTATAATCCTGGATAATACTGTCAAACAGTTAATATTATCCAAATTCGTGGGCCTCAAATATGCTCAGAAATTTGTTAGACCTTCTACTTAATCTTATTAGCCAGTTATTGTTATCTACAAGGCTTAATCCTAAAGTGATAAAAAAAAAAGTGGCTTCCATAGTATTTGGCTAAAATTAAAAATATAAAATAAGATATATGCATAACAAAAGAATGTTAGGAAAATAAACACAGTAGTTCTTTTGGCCAAGATAAAGAATTACAAGGCACAACAGCTATCTAAAATATAACCAAAATATTCGTAGATAAATAACTGAGTGGAAAACCTAAAATTAAGTGCTTTCACCAATATTTTCATGGCTTTATTCACTAACAAAGTTAGTAGATACAGGTGACATGGCTTTCACTGAATTAATGGGAAAAGAGAAAATTAGAAATACAAAAACAAATTTGAAACTAAAAATAAAATATTTGTCAATCAGAATTATTCAATAAAACAAAAACTCAATAGAAAGTTTGTACAGATATACATGCAGAACACTTCTGTCTTTAGAAATGGCAATAAGACAATAGTGACAAGTAAAAAGAAGAGCTATAGATATACAAACACATAAAATGTTTAAGATTAACATGAATTATAACAATGCAATAAGTTAAAGAAAATTTATTCTCTGTGGTTGGGTGCAAAGTCTTTTTATAACAGGAGGATATATAAACTATGGTATGCACCTTGCTACTTTACTGATTGGTAAAGTTGTTCCAAGATTTAAACATAGAAACATAAAAAGAAATTGTATATCACAAATCAATTAAGCCCGGTACTTCACTATTTATGCCAAATTCTTCACCCTAAGGAATTCATGAAAATTGATATTAGTAAAATGGTACTACTATTTCTTTCTAATGTGTATACTCACTCTCCCACTTCCCTTTTAAAATATGTACATATAAATAATTAAAATATCAGGTTTATATAACCTAATATCACTAAACAGCATGTACAGGCATTGTTTTGTAATTTTGTCTTATTTTTCAGAGTGGCAAAATATACTCCTAAAAACAATTACAAAAGTATGAGACAAAGTGGGAAGAGGTGACAATATTAATGGCACCATAGGAAACTGATATTTATATATATATATATTATAGGGAGATTTCACAAAAAAACAACAGATGAAGACAGGTGGCGTTGAAAACAAATAGATGTATTTGTATAACGCTTGGGAATTGAGAAAGTCTTTAACGTTTCGAGCTTATATACATACATACACATACACACATAGTTATGTGGTTAAGAAGTTTGCCTTGCAACTACATGGTTTCAGGTTTAATCCTATTCAAAGGTATCTTGAGCAAGTGTTTTCTATCAAAACCTTGAACCAACCGATGGTTTTGTAAGTGAAAATTTGCTGGCTGGAAGCATGGTAACCTCACTAGTGCTGGTGGTATGGGAAAAAAAAAGCACCAGGTGCACACTGTGATGTGGCTGGCATTAGAAACGGTATCCAGCCAGAGAAACCATACCAAAGCAGAGACAGGAGCACAATGCAGTTCTCGGGCCCATAGAATCCCGTCAAACCACCCAAATCATGCCAGCATGGATATTAAATGATGATGACATGAAAATGTGTGTGTGTGTATGTGTGTGTTTTCTCATGGGCAGCTGTGTCCCACATACACAATATGCATGCAGTTTCAGTGGTTTAATGTCACAAAGACCAGCTGGGATACTTCAAAAAACTTGAGAGAGACAGATGTAAAAATGACAACAATGATGATGGTGATGATTTAAGATATTGATTCGTAACTTTGGCATAAGGTGACAAATATGTACAAATAAGGTATGAGCAAGTAAATAAACTTCAATATATTAATGATACTCATATCATTGAACTCAGAAGGATAGAAAGTGAAAATAACTCTGAGATTTGAGCTCAAAATTAAACTAAATACTGCTAATTAAATCAATGTTAACATAATTAATGTAGGAAACATTAAAAAGTGTTAATTAGAAACAATTATGAATTGAGGAAAAAGTAATTAGTCAAAGATTAATATCAATAATTTTTTAAGAGTATGGAAGATAACTCTCAACATGTTTCTATATCATTCTGACCTCATTGGCAAAGCATACTGCAAGCATTTTTTTAGACCTGTACCCTACCATATCTAATCCCTACCACATCCTACCTTTGTATAATTAAAATATTAACAGTGATAAATAAATGAGGAAATTTTTTAGTGACTAATTATTGCATCTATGCAGTAAAACGAACAATATTTTATAAAAATTCTCCAAGTTTAATATGTATAAAACAATGCAATGAAAGATTTCTGATTTAGAAAGAATTTACCAAACTTGCTGACTTACAATACAAATTCAGGATATCTTAATTAATATATACACAGATGTAATTAATAACTAATTAAAATATTTACAAAGAAAAATATTTTTTTTTAAATCTGTTAGAAAACCATTTTTTTAATTATTATTCTCACAGTAAGATTAGTTTTAAACAAGCAAAGTTCTTGATTTAAAAATTATTTTTAATCAAGGCAGATTTAAATTATGAACATAATGTCTCAATCTGAAACACTTTGAAAAATATTTGCTGTGAAATTGTTCATTAATTTAGCAATTAAACTGATAGTTTTCTAAAGACATAGCTAGGTTTGTTTATTCATTCATACATACATAACATATGTGCATATATGCATACATATGTACACTCACGTTTCGTATGTATGTATGTATATACACATATATACATATTGAAATTTACAATCTTGCTCTTTAATAGATTCCAACAGCAGATATTTAAAGCATTCCAAGCATTTTCCTAAGAAATAGAAATTTAAAGCTTTTTCCTTTGATGTTGTTTTATCCAAATTCCCTTTTTGTAGTTATCTACATAACCACCATTATGGTTTTAACAATCAAAATTTAAGCAAGTAGATATGGCTGTCTGGTTAGGAAATTTGCTTCATAAACCACATGGTTCAACTTCAATCCCACTGCACATTTCAGCCAAGTGCTTTCTATCAGTGCCTTGAATTGATCAATGTCTTACATTATTTTTTTAAACATTTAGCTGAAGAAGGTGAGTAGGCATCATCTATGACTTTTGCAGGTTCTTTCAGACTCACAGTATTAATGTGGTTAATGTTCTGTTTGAACTTCTAACAAAGCAGTGTATATAAGACAGATTTTGGTTCCATATGAGGTGTTTAGTATAGGAGCTCATAAATGAGACTTAGAGAAGAAGCTTAATGTTGGGAATGCAAGCAATCATTAGAGAAATGTGAGGTAACATTTGTTATGATTTTAAGTGGGATCTATTTTAAAACGGGGGCGCCAGTATTTTCTTAACGAAACACTAACGAAACACTTTGAAACTTGGGACACTGGTAGAATGTGTCATATAAAACATCTTTTACTCTTAGTCTTCTTAACAAAAAAAAGGAATTTGCAAGTTATTCCATGTTAAAGTTGTCGTATTTCTGTAATTTCAACCAATCACTGACGTCTATTCAGCTCAAATAGAGTTACTGCTGGGCGGTCATAAAAATGTTATTCCCTGTGACATATTTCATCCGGTTTAATCGTAATTTATACGCATATATTGTTTATATAATAAATTACGCTGCGCGTATCTATGTGTGTAACAATTTTAGAGTTCGGATTCTCGAGTTAGGGTTAGTTTTAGGGTTAGAGTTAGGGTTACGGTTACGGTTAACAGTCTAGTTAGGGTTAGTGTTAGGGTTAGGGGATTAATACGATATACACCGTTACAGTGCTAACTGTTTTCAACTGAATAGACGTCAGTGATTAGTAGAAATTATCGAAATAAGACAATTTTTTACATGAAATAAATTCGAATACAAAAATATTTTTCTGTTCTATAACACAAAATAGATAAGTATACGAAGTTTGAAAGTCTTTCCGTACCAAAAACACTACATAAAACATTAAAGAAAACTGGTGCCCCCATTTTAAAATAGATCCTTTAAGTGTTTTAAATGTGTTGTTCAAACCTTAGGATGGTGTGTGTGTGTGTGGTAATTACATCTTCATGCTGTTGAAGGAGACTGACCTCATTGGTGTTTTTGGGGTCTTTGTTTAGAAAGAAGTGCAAAGTCTGGTATGTGGAAATTGTGCAGAAGCCCTCTATATTATATATATAAATATATATATTGTATGTATAAATCTTTTGGCAAAAGGATGTAAATACAGCAAAAAAGTATCCTGTCTATATTCGTTCTGCACCCAATTCATAGAATCATCAGAATGGTTAGTGAATCAATGATTGGCCAGTTGAGAACCTCTTAGCAACAGTATTTTTGGTCATAAATTGCAATATAAAATATAAGTAAAATAAACAGTAAATGAATATTATATTTCTCAATCTTCATATTCAATTTATTTATGGCAGACTCAGGTGTACTTCGAAGTTCACCTATGTTTCCCTTGCCCATCTTTCTTTAGATAAATACTCAGCTTGATATTACATTCTAACCCCCACACACAGCCTACACAGATGATACCACCCTTCGTTCTTTCTGAAAGATATCATCAACCTACACCCCATACCAAATAGTGCACTAGAATAAAATCTCAAAAACATCTCCCAATAAGGACAGTCTCCTTCAACAACTCAAAATATCATTACTACACATATAAAGGAAACTAACTTGAACAACACCACCCTAAAGCATGAACAACATAGTTAAACACTTAAAGTCATAGCAAATATTAGTTCCCACAAATCTCTGATGATCTCTCACACCCCAGACACTAAGCTTCTTCTATGTCTCATCTACCACTATACTAAACTATAGACCCTATATTAAACACCATGCTCAATCATTCTGAAGTTCAGATAGTACCAACACTTTTCCAACATACACCATACTGTAAAGTCCAAAAGGAAACACTAACCACATCAATTTCATCAGTCTGAAAGAAACTGCAAAAGTCACTGGTGCTTGCAGGCAACCCAACCCTCCAACTAAATATTTAAAAGAAATGCAAATTCATTTTCAAAATGCTGAAGTATCACAAACTCAAACCATGTCCTAGTTAAGCTCTGAATCAAACTAAATTATCAAACATGCATAACATAACTTCAGAAATGTATCTTCAACAATTCATTACACCACAAAGTAATACATAAGATTAATCTGAACAAGCCTGACAGGGGTGTCCTAACGTTTAAAAATTAGTCTGTATTCAATTGTTTTTGTTTATAACAAAAAAGGTTAGTGACAGAATAAAGCTGGATGTACTTTTGCAGTTCTGTTTTGTATAATAATATGAAACCAAATATTTCTAAAGATGCATCAACAATTCTAGACAAAGGTGCAGGGAGGAAGGATAAAAAGAAAACAACTGACTATCATAACTATAAGAGCTTTGGATGAATTCCATATACAATATCTAATAAGCAGAAAATAAAGTTAAGCATGTATTATTGGCTGGCTATAATGTTAACCTTAGCATAACATCAGCTATAGAATATGGGGTATAAAAAGAAGATAAGCTTTTTAAAAACCTTATCTTCTCACTTTACTCTGACATGAGAAAATACAATTCTGTTCTCTAGAAGAATTGTTTTCTTTTACTTTACCAAAATACCTGCAAGTGTAAACCTATTTCTTTTCTTTTTAATATGAAATCCAGTCACTACTTGCTTCAGTTTCATGAAAGTTTTCAAATTCTCCTTAAATTCTTTTCTATGATTGAGTAATTCTTCCTTTTAACATTTACTTGAATGAAAGAATGTCTTTAGTTTTACTGTATTAAATTGTATTTTATGTAAATAAAAAGCTTTCAATAGAATTTATCATAAAAATTTAATTGCTAAACTTTCCCTTGGAATACTAACTATTTCAAAATCTCTTACGTGTCTTAAAAAATAGTTAATATTGTTTACATATTTCATATAATCAGAAAATATAAAGACTCCAGTTAGAAAAAAATTAACTATGCCAATGTCCACAAAATCCAAATACATTAAAATAGTAACATCAGCTTTGATAGAATCATTTTTCTCATCAACAGATCTAATAAAGACGAAAAAGCACATTAGATTGATATCATGTAAAAAAAAATATCAAGACTAAATTTGATAAGATCATAGATAAAGCATAAAATAACTGAATTACCTCTAGGTAGAAAAAAGAAAGTTTAGGGCAATGTTCAGTGCATACTCTTCCCAAAAAGAAAACAAAAATGTCTGAAAAACTAATTTATTAGTTTGAGATTATCATACAGATATATCAAACTGTTTTACTACAAAGATATTTAATTTAACAGATTACATTAATATATATATATATATATATATATATATATATAATTCAAATCTTAAGTCTGATCTGGATTTTATTTCATTTAGTGTTAGATTATCAGATAGGATTCCTGACTTTCATCCAAGTGGCCTGGGTTCAAATCCCAGCATCTGAATGGGGTTAATTTAACGTATAGACATGGTTATGTAGTTAAGAAGCTTGCTTTGCAACCACATGGTTTTGGGTTCTGTCACACTGCATAGCAGCATAGACAAGTGTCTTCTACTAGAGCTCTGGGCCAACCAATGCCTTTTCATGAAAAAGATTCTGCAGGCTGTGTGGTAAGTAGCTTCCTTACCAACCACATGGTCCCAGGTTCAGTCCCACTGCATGGCATCTTGGGCAATTGTCTTCTACTATAGCCTCGGGTCGACCAAAGCCTTGTGAGTGGATTTGGTAGACGGAAACTGAAAGAAGCCCGTCGTGCGTGCGTGCGTGCGTGCATGCGTGCGTGCGTGTGTGTGTTTGTTCCCCACCATTGCTTGACAACCGATGCTGGTGTGTTTATGTCCCCGTAACTTAGCGGTTCGGCAAAAAGAGACCGATAGAATAAGTACTAGGCTTACAAAGAAGAAGTCCTGGGGGAGATTTTCTCGACTAAAGGCAGTGCTCCAGCATGGCCGCAGTCAAATGACTGAAACAAGTAAAAGAGATATGTCATCATCATCATCATCACTATTTTAAGTGCATTTTACAATTTCTATGCTCTCATGGACTGGACAGGATGTCCTGGTTGGAGTCAGTTATTTAGAGTCACTAGCCTACTAGATAGCTCAGAGGACCATATCTTGCTCATATGTTCCATTTTCATTTGAATTCTATTATTAGATTCTCTTCTTAACACCAACTGTTGTACAGAGCATATTGGGTGTATTTTATTAAGGCAGTAATGCTAAAGAGGTTGCCATGTTCTCAACAGGGCAAAACTAAGCAATATTATTAGTTGATGGATAAAAACATTGATGGATAAAAAATGATGGATAAAAAAGACAAAATATATGGTATATGAGTTACAACCATTTATGGTCTCAGTTCTAATCCCACTAACATCAACTTTGCCTTTCATCTTTCTAGGATCAATAAAATTACCAACCACATACTAGAGTCAATTTGACTATATCCTCCCCTAAAATTTGTGTCCTGGACCAATGTTAGAAATCAAAATTATTAATAGCAAAACCTCTTATAAAATATACATATATACTTACAACTCAAGTATTTTATAGTTAATGTTTAATTTTCAGCTTTCAATATTATTTCAGTTTTTTTATATTTTGGGGGGGGGGGGCTATTGAAATATAACAGTAAGTATTATAAAATTGCTTAATTCCCAACAACAAATTAGATCTAATGAAACATAAATATTGAGGAAGTGTACATAACCAGTTTTTACAACTCATTGCTGTAGTCCCCCAACCAATAATAACTCCCTCGTCTACATTTCAAACCACAAATACCTAAACATATTCAGTTATGTTCCTGAACAATAATAAAATATCCTCTCTAAATCTGATCAAAAGAAACACAAACTGCATAAACATATCAAAATATCTGTAGCATAGACTGAACGACAGCAAATCAAGAATGCAAACATTTGACTGGCTATAACAGAACTAATCATTCAACTCATAACTAAAGTGCCACTTGAATTAGCATTTAACAAATTCTGCGAAAGGCAAAGTCCCTTGACAAAATTTCACTTTTTGTCATGATCTTTCAGGAAGTGCAGCTGAGAGCACAGATAATGTGTGCACAATTATATATATATATATATATATATATATATATATTAGTGGGTGACAAGTTCAAGAAGAAGATATGTCCGGCCACTTAGGATAAACTACTCAAAGATAAGTATGAAAGTGAAGAAAAATATTTAATCCATACTTGTTCATCTGAAACAATAGACTCTGTTTTGCCTGAACCATAGGCATAACAGAACATATTTTGTTGGACAAATGATGACAGACTGAATATTTTCATAACTATGTATACACACACACACACACACACATGAACATAAAATTGGGCTTCTTGGATGGAGTCAAGATATATTTTTAAAATTAGGAGAATTAGCTGTTAAACTGATAATGCTTATTGTATCACATGTAAAAATTGTTGACACAATTTTTACATGTTTTTTGATTAAGCAATTAGTTTAATCAAAAATATATGCTCAAACAACTTTAGAACTCTAAGTTACAAGATTTTATTCAACCTACAGACATATCTACTTTGTACTTCTTTACAATTAAATTTTTTTTAAATTAATGCTTTACACTAGGTATAAACTATTATCTTATATACATAAATACTAATTATTACAACAGGTTTGTTTCACACTTGTAACCTTACAAAACTAATTTCTATGTAATGTTTTGTGACTATATGAAAAAAGAATATATACATATATTTGGCATTTAGGAAGGGTATCCAGCCATAGAAACCATGCCAAAACAGACAATGAAGCCTGGTGCTGCCCCCAGCCTTACCAGCTCCTATCAAACCATCCAACCCATACCAGCATGGAAAAGACGTTAAATGATGATGATATAGTTATGGATGATTATTTAAGATTATTGCCAAACTGAAGAATGGAAACAGTTCAAAATATATAATAAAAGAAAAAAGGAAAGATTGAGTCAATAAGGAATAAACACTATAACATAACCGGTACTTTTTTATCCATCCCCAAAAGATAATGTTAAAGCTAACTTAGGTATGATTTGAAACCTGAACACAAACACACAGAAATAAAGACTCTAATGCAGTTGATCTTTCATTCTTGCTATTGTACCATCTCTGAAAATTTGTATAATATATACTAATAATATGTTAATATATAAAAACACAAATGAGTAGAAAAAAAAAGATCCCGCATTTTGATGTAGATCAAAAAGCCAAGCAACAAATTAATTATAAAAGAAAAAAAAGATTGCAAAGTTTGAACTTCAAACAATACAATACAATGGAGAAATATTTAATAAAACTGATAGTACAATTAATATACTTATAATATTCTAAATTAAAGATACATCCCTTTCAAGCTGAATCTGGCTCAGAAAATTTGTCCAATAATTGATTAGGAGATAATTTGCTAATTACAATTAAGAATGATATGCAGTTATTAAATACAATTTAAGATGCACAAATGACTTCTAAAGTATTGTTTTAATACAGTGCTGAAAATATAATTATTTTTCAATAAGCTAACCAACATAGCTACATTAATAGTTGTGCTCCATATACGAACAAATATGATGAGCTTGAAAGGAACCATATATACACACATATATATATATATTGTCTCTGCATTGGCACACATACACCTTTTACCTTAACTACCAAACAATAAATCTTTCAAAATTATTAATACCCCAAAACATCTCAGGAAGCACCTAAAAATAGAAAGTCTCAGATAAAGCTATTTGAAACATATCAAATTTAATACAGATAAAAAGCAGCATGCTTCTCTGATTCACAATATCTTCATAGTCCCTAGCCTTAAACATTGTGAGTAAAGGAAGAAAGCTACTGTTCTGAATTATCTGAAAATAATCACCCTGCATATTCACATCCCTTTGTGTTTTTTTAATCCAATTTTCTTACCAGATGAATTTTTAATTTTCATACAACTAAAACTTGCGATTTTTTTTTTTTAGATAAAAATCCAATTTACATGTGTGTGCTTGTGTAATTGAAGTATTAGCAAACTCAAATGATTTATATGATATTTCATTTTATCACCCCCAAAAGTATGATGGGTAGAGTTGTTCTTGGCAGGATTTGAACTCAGAATGTAAAAAGGTAAAAGAAATGCTGCAAGTTATTTAATCTAATGTCCTAACAATTCTACCAATCCTAAATAATAATAATAATAATAATAATAATAATAATAATAATAATAATAATAATAATAATAATAATAATAATTCTATTATAGGCACAA
Organism: Octopus bimaculoides; assembly: GCF_046866305.1. Classification (NCBI taxonomy): domain Eukaryota; kingdom Metazoa; phylum Mollusca; class Cephalopoda; order Octopoda; family Octopodidae; genus Octopus; species Octopus bimaculoides. Next base: position 107,658,541 of record NC_142932.1, on the reverse strand, counting down.
GGCCTGAAATTCAGGGGGAGGGAGACTAGTCGACTACATTGATACCAGTGTTTCACTGGTACTTAATTTATCAACCGAAAAAATTGAAAGGCTAAGTCGACCTCAGCAGAATTTTAACTCCGAACATAAGGATGGGTGAAATACCTCTAAGCATTTCATTTGGCATGCTAACAATTCTGCCAGCTCACTACCTTAATAATAATAACAATCCTTTCTACTAAGGGCACAAGGCCTGAAATTTGTGGGGAGGGGACTAGTTGAATTTGAAACCAGAACATAAAGAGCCAGGACAAATACCACGTTTTTTTTCAACATTCTAACAATTCTAGCAGCTGGCTTTAATAATAATAATCTTTTCTTCTATAGGCACAAGGCCTGAAATTTGAGAGATGGAGCTAGTTGATTACATCAACCCAAGTGCATAACTGGTATTTATTTCATCAACCCCAAGAGAATGAAAGGTGAAGTCAACTTCAGTGGAATTTGAACTCAGAACATAAGGACAGATGAAATACCACTAAGCAACTAATAATAATAATAATGGTCTGTGATTTAGGCACAAGGGCAGCAATTTTGAGTAAAAGGAGTTAGTGGTTACAATCGACCCCAGTACTAATTCTTTATTTTATTGGCCCTAAAATGATGAAAGGCAAACTAAGAATGTAAAGAGCTAAATCAAATACCAGAAAGCAATTTTTCTGATGCTCTAAAAATTCTACCAGCTTCAGGTAGGTCAGCAATTTTGAAGAGATTGGAGTTACTTGAAAACAACACAACCAGTACTTGAGTAGTATCCTTTATCTTTTACTTGTTGCAGTCATTAAGACTGTGGCCATGCTGGAGCACAACCTTGAAGAGTTTCTAGTCAAATGAATCAACCATAGGACTTTTTTTATAAGTTTGGTACTTACTCTACCAGTCTCTTTTGCCAAACCACTAATTTATAGGGATGTAAACAAACCAACATCAGTTGCCAAGAAGTGGTAGGAGACACGCGCGCGCTCGTGCACATACATACACACACATATATATATAGATACATGCACACACAGCTACTTTCAGTTTCTGTCTACCAAATCCACTCACAAGGCTTTGGTTGGCCTGAGACTAGAAAATATTTGCCCAAGGTGCCACACAGTGGGACTGAACCTGGGACCACATGGTTGGAAAGCAAACTTCTTACCACACAGCCATGCCTAGCTCTGAGTAGACAAAAGGCAAAATTGGCCTCAACAGGATTTGAACCCAGAGCACAGAGTCAGAACAGATGGCGTAAAGTATCTTGTCCAATGCTCAAACGATTCTGTCAATCCACTGCCTCAATAATGATATTGATTTCTAACAGACACAAGATCACAAATTTGGAAAAAGGTATACTCAATTAGAATGACTCCAGTACTTAATTTATTGACAATGGAAGAGTGAAATATAATATTTACTTCAGCTGTATTTTTTTAATTCAGAACTACTACTACTACTACTACTAGTAGTAGTAGTAGTAGTAGTAGTAGTAGTAGTAGTAGTAGTAGCAGCAGCAGCAACAACAACAACAACAACAACACAATATTATTATAATTTAATATGCTTGATATAGAGTAGATGTTAAAAAAATAATTTAGAATTGGGAATAATCAGGTCTGTTTTATTTCTAATGATAAATTCTTTATTTTAAATTCATTTTTGGAACAATTTTTTGGATTTTTTTTTTTTTTTTTTGCAATACTGAGTGGAGAATAAAGTAAAAAAATAAATATTTCTTTTGGTACAGGATTGTTTTATAACAAATCAATATAATAGAAAAGTAGATGAAAGATTAAATTCCACCATTTCCAAAAACAGACTGACTGCACTTGGTCCAGTGCACCTAAATGAAATTTTCCATGCAGTCATGCATAGCATTATAGCAATTAAATCAACTAAATACATATCACTTAAATTAACAGGCAGAAAAATCTATCACTGAATTCAATTACATAATATTATACATATATATCCATATATATATTATTCACACACACACACAAATAACATACATAAGCAAATATTCTTTAATGGTCATTGCCTTTAAAATAATAAATCTACAAATTCGATATTTCTCTATAAATACACCGTAATAAATGTTAAGGAAGCAGATGCCAATCTCTTTCTCTCTCTTTTTCTCTCTCTCTCAATGTTTTTAAAATACGTAAGCTGAACTCTAGCAGCAGAAAAACATTACATGAGGTAATAGTTTGCATTGGTTACTTTTCTTTTATGACTATTAAATCAGGGAGAAAATTTTTCCATAAATAATCATTCTTTTAAAAGGATTAGCATAATGTTGAAATATTTGCTAATGAAGACAGTTATATAAAATTCATGAAATGGACATCATTGTAGCTACTCCATCTCAGTTTTGCTCAGTATCTTTTGCAGATCCAACAACGTAACAATTGCTTATGATGTCTGATTGGTGCTAGCATATCCTCCCTTCTTTTTCGCTCAAAATTGATTTGTTATCAAAGAATATTTCATATAAATTCACTGAAATAAACTACAATAATGATAAACATTTATTGCAGACAATTTTTACAAAGTTAAGTATCTTATTTTTAGGAGAAAAGATATCATTTAACCTAATGGCATAACTTTTTGGAATAAAAAGAAAACACAAGTGTAAAGAATTCAACTGAAATACAATCCCTATGTAGAGAGATATGTGAATATATATGCTTTTGTATATATAAAACTCAGGTATATATTAAACAAAATAAAATTTTTTCAAGGTGTGTTAAATTTTTATACAAAATAAAAAATAGATTTTAAATTATGTAAAAGAAATTAAAAAATCAAAAGGAAAAGTACACCAAAATGACTGGTCTCCATATTTTTAAAACTATACAAGTATAGAAAAACATGGACCATCTTTTTCTTTTCTTACTGCTTCTTAAAAGAAACTTATTTATCCAAATTATGCAGGTACAGGTGTGGCTGTGCAGTTAGATTTGCTTTCCAACCACATGGTTTTAGATTTAGTTCCACAGTGTGGAAGCTAGGACAAGTCTTCTACTAAAGTCCCAGGCTTTGTGAGTAAATTTAGTAGACGGAAACTGAAAGAAGCCCATATGTGTGTGCGCATGTGTCTCTCTCTCTCTCTCTTTGTCTTGACATCATGTGATAGTTGTGAAACAGTGTCACTGTCATACAAGCAATGTCACTCATTTCCAATATTCTTCAAAAACATGGCTGGCTACAGAGAATTATTACCAAGCTCAAAAACAGGTGAAGTTTGGCAACAGGAAAGGCATCCAGCTGTTGAAAATCTGCCTTAAATGTCATCCAATCTATGAAAGCATGGAAAAGTGGGCATTAAAATGATAATGATAATTATGTACTAAACTGTTTAACTCTTATGGAAGTGAAACATCATTGAACATAATCAAGGTTAAGTTAGTTAATCCAAATCTGATCTCTAATTTAAGAAGCTCTATTAAGAAATACAAATTAATGAGGAGAGCCTCTATGAAATGGTTTAACTAGCTAGAGACAGTAGTCAAATCTCCAGCAAATCATACCTTAAAATCTTTTAAAAAATTGAAAGAGATATTTATCCAAGATATATATACCTTAAAAACAAGGTGATCATGATTTGAACACCTTTACATACAGACAGGTTGACCTGGCACTTAACAATAACAACAAAGAGATGTTCATCACACATCAGAATTGCTATAATTTGAATTAAAGTCCCGTTTTAGTGACTTCTGATCAGTGCTATAACACTGATCATACATTTTGCTTTGACTGAGAGTATTTAGTCCAGTTAAGACTAACATGTGAAGAAACTACAGTTGAAAAATAGACCAGTCATGAGCAAACTAAAGCCTAACAAAAAAAAATTGCCTCCAAGTGTTTTCAGTACAACCCACCTGCAGTTGAGCCATGTCTTATGTGTTCTGCTTCTCTAAAAGCAGTTGCCCATGCCTGCTCTAGACAGAGGTTACAATATTCCATTGGACATTGGATCAGTACTCTATAAAATTACTAGTGATGAATAACAAATATTCATAAGACCTTTGGAGATATGCTGTGATCAGTGGTGGACTGGGTCTAAAAATATTGGTTGCCAGGAGACTAAAGGGGCCCAACTGCAACTATGATCCTATCATTTATTTATTTATTTATCTATTTATTTTTTTGTTAAAAGTATTCTTTTCAACTGTCTCCAAACACAGCCAGGCTGAAATAATTAATGCATTCTTCCAAGAGTGAATAAAAAGTTCTCAAACTTGAGGGGATGAGCCCCTTAGATACTAACATGGGCCTCCATATATAAATTCTAATGGTGCAGGGGCCTACTTGCCATCGGGGTGGCTGGCAACCTGGCCAGTCCGCCACTGACTGTAATTGAGAAGACCCAGCAAGTAAAGTGAGATCACAGCCGTAGCCTATACCAGTGTTGCATAACGAGCCCATTTAAAAGTACCCTTGAATCATCAGGTGATACACTGCGCTTGAGAAGACCTATTGAGTTAAGTAAAATCAAAATCAAATCAAGATCGAAACCAAAATGGAAATTGTAGTTATGGCTGATGCCAGTACCACCTGACTGCCACCCATGCTGGTGGCATGTAATAAGCACCATTTAAGCATGGCTTGGTGCCAGTGCCACCTGAATGGCTCCTGTGCTGGTGGCACGTAAAAAGTACCCACTACACTCTCAGAGTGGTTGGTGTTAAGAGGGACATCCGGCTGTAGAAACATTGCCAGATCGGATTGGAGCCTGGTGCAGCCTACTGGCTCGCCAGTCCCCAGTCAAACCATCCAACCCATGCCAGCATGGAAAACAGGCGTTAAACGATAATGATGATAAATAAAAAGAACACTTTACAGAAAGAAAATTTAAGAAAACTGGTTGAAAACATCAAATGAATAAATTGCTATATTTGTCTGCATTAAATGCTTTTCCATGGACATTATAATTACATAAGTTCATTGTCTTTTGTTGTTTTAACATCTACTATTTCCATTCTTGCATAACTCACACAGAATTTGTTGAGGCAGATATTCTACCACCAGATGCCCTTCTTGTGACCAACTCACACTTGTTTTCCCATGGGCAGACATCTTTTCACAGAAGATTGGAAACAAAGTACACCACTTGCATAACAGTGATGCTTACATACAACTTTCACACAATGCCAAGGCAAAGAGACAGTAACACACACACACACACACATATATATGTTGGGCTTCTTTCAGTTTCTGACTATCAAATCTACTCACAAGGCTTTGGTGAGCCCGGAGCTTAAGAGACACTTACTTCAGGTGCCACACACTGAGACTGAATCTGAAACCAGGTAGTTGAGAAGCAAACTGTTTAACACAGCTTGTGTTTATAAGTCATTATATAAGATAATTACAATTTAACAAGATTACATAGCTATTTTGTACCTATATGCATATCTAAAAACATGGCTGTATATTTTGTACATTATATTTGCCATGTGACAGTGGCCAAATAACACAAGCAACTGAATTGCTGTGGTATTTCAGAAGAATTCCTCTTCATATAGCGATCTACAAAAATTCAGAATGCAGAACCTACCCATCTCCCCTTCAAGCCATACAAGTTCTGTAAGCTAATAAAGCATGAATTTTTATAATAATTTTGCTGTTTACAGCAATAACCTGTACCGCTGTATGGAACCTACCTATAAGTAGGGAACTGGGCCATTAATAAAATATATTGGTTACAGGCACAGTTGAAATACTGATAGGATGCAATACACTAACTAAACACACTTGTAAATTAATATACACTATGTTGGTTGGACAAATATTTCCCTCATAATTGAATTCCTAAAAGATTATAAAGAATTTAGAAGTGCTTAACAAGAAAAATCACAAATTTAATGCTTAATAAAAGTATATTTTGAATAAGTGCTAATTTAACAATGTCTGAAATAAGAGAATACTTTGGATAAAATTAAATAGCTCCATATAAACAAAGACTTTTAAATCAAATTACAAATAGACTGGGAAAACAAAAAATGTTAAGTACAAAAGTTTATTAATTTCTGGATATATCATGACATAATTCTAGTGTATTGTCTTGACAAGGATATTCTAAAGTGGTTTTGAATTGCCTTCCTCAGATGGACAGGAAATATGAGATTACTAATTATTTGGGAACAGGAATAGTGTTTTTCCCAAGGAATGAGATAGCTACAAGTGGAAGCCAAAACTAGAGAAGAATAAAAGTTCTGTTAAAAGGACAGAATTCTTTTTTTTCCTTTTTTTTTTTTTTGAGAACAAAATATGGTGCCAACTTCAAACAGAAAAAAAAGATGAATTTCTTAGATACCAAAACTGAAATATTGGCATATTTTCAACTAACTGATAGTTTTAACAAATTATCATTCTAAAAGTTAAAAGTTATTTGGGGAAGTGTTAGTGACTAAATTCAAGTTTTCTTATCTATTGCAGTTTAAATGATACAAAAACTGCAAATGTGTTTGTTTATCAGTGGAGTGATTATCTGAGTATGCAGCCACTTTCATTATACTTATTTAGCTAACTTCATCAAACATAGCAATAGTTTGTAGGTTACCAGGAACACTTCAGAGGAGGTGTGGCTAGTTATATCATCTGACTGCATCCATCTAAGCCTGCACTACAGACTCTAGGCATAACTTAGTTGTTTTTCAAAATAATAATGATTTTAGCATCTGCCTTAATTTCACTATTTTGATGGCAAGCAGTAATTATTGAGCATTTTCTATCTGAATAATGAGAAATGTGAATGAAAATAGCACAAGTATACTTGAGTGTTTATGTTCATTATTACACTTACAAATAGGAATAATAATATATCGGGTGGTTAGTTAAGTGTGATCAAAACAAAACTCGTTTACAAGATTTTCAATCAAAGTAACAGTAGAAAACCATATGAATAACAAATATGGCTCTGTGGTGATTAAAGAAGTGTAATTAGTGCAATAGTATCTAATCTCTTTTACTGAAAATGAATGAAAATGTATTAGACAGAAACTGTAAGAAACAGAAATATTTACACTTCAAAGAATTCTCTGGTTTTGGATACTAACTAGACGTTTTTGTTTTTGTTTTTTCTTGTATTCAAACTGTTGGGAAAGAAATTATATATTTTTAGCAGAATGGAATATGAGAAAAGGAAATGCAGACTAAAAGAAACTGCTTGATTTTGCAGGGTTGAAATGCAAAGTATGATGAAATAAAAACAACAAAATCTTCATTCCAAGACCAAGCTTAGATTAATAAAGAACAATTTCATCTAAACAATATGCTCCTAGAGAATAAGCTACACACTATCAGGGCCAGATTAAGACCCATCGAGGCCCTAAGCACTTAAAAGATTTTGGTGCCCCCATAAAAAATTACGTAATTCAAAATATAAACAATAACAATCTATAAAATGAATTTTTATTTTTCAAAACGAAACAAAACAGTAAGAGGGAAAATAACATTTATTTTTGTATACTTCTACTTTATTTATATTTGAAAAGTTTCCTCCTACTTTTTTGAGTTGCAAAGTCTTTGATCAGATCTTCAAAATTAATCTTAGGTAACACATCTGCATCTATACTTAATAGAGATAAAGGCATCCCGAATATCATTTTAGCAAGTTTAAAGTGATTTCTTTTGTGCCATAAACTATTTACCATTTCTGTGGTACCCCCTCCTTCTCTTGATGCCTGAAGCACATATTGTGCTTAATGGTTAATCCAGTGCTGCATACTATAACCAAATATAGTATGGCTTCGCATAAGTAAGTGGGAAAACATTGATCACCCAGGTTACCCAAGCAACCAGTTGATAAAAACTCCCATTAAAAGGTATTTAAAATATAAACACAAGCAAGAGTAATCAGCTGATTAAAATTTTTAGGCAATACAGATTGGAGCTCATATAGTTTCTAAAGATAACTAGTGAAGGTTGTTCATATGTTTTAGACTTATTAGACCACCTCAGCAGCACACATCTTATTCAGCTGCTAAGGCTAAGACTGATCAACACACATACATATGCATACATATATATATATAATATACATGCATGTACATATATAAATACATACATACATATATATATACATTATATATATATATATATATATACACACACACACACACACACACATGCACATTATATTATGTATATATCACCATTTAACATCCATGTCCCATACAGGCAGGGGTTGGATGATTTGACAGGAGCTGGCAAGGGAAAGGACTGCACCTGGCTCTGTCTGTTTTGGCATGGTTTTTATAGTTAGATGCCTTTCCCTAACACAAACCACTTTACAGAGTAAACTGGGTGCTTTTCACGCAGCACCAGCAAGGTCTGTGTGTGTGTGTGTGTACACATATCGATACACACATACATACATCTCATTGTGGAAATGACAAGGTTTCAGGAGTTGTGATGATTTGTTGTACTCAAGAAGACACATCAAACTAAGTAAAATCACTGTCATCCTTACATAGAGGCTTGTCCTTAACAGGTGCCAGTGCTGCATAAACACACCTTTGCTGGTAGCACATAAAAATACACCCAGAACACTCCGTAAAGTGGTTGGCGTTAGGAAGGGCATCCAGTTGTAGAAACCACGTCACAACAGACAATGAGTCTGGACAGCTTTCCAAATGGCCAGCTGCTGTCAAACTGTCCAATCCATGCCAACATGGAAAATGGACATTAAACAATGATGATATATACATGTATGTATACAATAATCTCTTGCCACATCACAGTTCACCTATCATGCACTTAGAACATCGTAGTTCAGCTGTTGTGCACTCAGTACATCACAGATTTTTCTGGCTAATGTATGTAAATTTATATTGTGGACTCCTCAGTATATTGCGGTTTTCTGCAGCCAATAAGTATTTATATTTTTTCAGGTTTTAATTATTTCTGTGGGAGGTTTTGGAACATAACACCTGCGATAGTCAAAGGATTACTATATATATAAACCAGTGGGATGGCATCATTCAAAAGCTACAACAATACAAGGAGGTGCATTGTGTCCAGCAGTATATAACAATATATAATAGCCTGGTTGACAGTGATTATATATATCAACCAAAGCAAAAGAAATCCTGATCTCCGTCTTAAGGAGAGTCACTCATACTGAGGATGAAAACAAAAATATAAATATAAATGTCCAATTTGTAGTCACCCATAATCTTAGTAACCACATCCTACATTCAGCCAAACGATACCTCCCAATTCTACATCAATCATCGAATTTCCAACAAATGATTTAAAAAACCACAAACCATCAAGAGCAAAAACAACCACCAAATTTCAAGAGACTCCTAATGTGAGATTGACATCAGAGAAAGAAATAATGCAAGTAACAAACTGTGGAGACACTCATTGAACAAGGAACAAGCAAAAGATTCAAGAATGGGAAGGAATTGAAAATGAATGCAAACATAAATTGCAAACAAAAAAATCTCATCTACTGCATCACATGTCCATACTGCAATGAAAATGACATTGGGAAAAAAACAGACAAAACTAACCAGCCGTGTAACTGTGTATAAACAGCAAATTAAAGATCAATCTCTTAGAAATCTTCCATGTAGTAAACATCTAGATATCTGTGCAAATGGAAAATTTAAAATATTTCCCTTTTACAAAATAAAATATGAATTAATCATCAACTATGAAAAGCAAAAGAGCACTTCATAAGAATTCTAAATCCAAAACTAAACCTGAAATAGTCAGCACTATTACTAAAAACAACTTCCTCTATACTTAGCTCAGAGCATTTGTTTGGTAAGTTGAACAATAAAAGCATTTACACACAATACACAAACTTCTAAAAAGGTTGGTGACATTCTATAAATTAAAAATGTTTAAATAGTTAACTTTTTAGCAAAATCTTTCTTCAATTATTGTGACTATCAAGTAGTTTTCACAAAAGCTTATATATATATATATATATATATATATATATATATATATATATATATACATACACACACACACACACACATTATTTAATAACAGTTTGACTTAGTTCCATGTAACTTTACGTTTCATAGACTTGTAGAATGAACCAAAGTCATCAGGCATCTAGAAGCAGAATAACAGGATACAAGACAAATTCAAGATGGCTTCTAGATGTTAGACCTCTATTGATCAACTCAGATCACATGGTGTTCTTAGTCTGGAAGTGACATCAATTATCTACGTTGTTCTTAGCCCAGCTGGATGGACAGTATGTAGCTGTCACGACTGTGTCTGGAAGCTGCAGTGTGGTTTTATTTGGCAACATCAGTTCGTTGCATTTGCTGCTGCACACACTATCTCCAGACGCCTCACAAATTAGGTTCATTTTACAAGCCAACAAAACCTTAAATTGCAAGGAGCTGAGTCAAACTTATTAAATAACATAACGCCTACAAATGTGTTGACTGCCACTTCCTTTTAGCTGTCCACTCACTTGTATATGTGTGTGTATATATTTTTTTTCTCCATGTTTTTCTCCGTATTCTTTCTGTTGAAGAGCGTAGCTCGAAACGTTAAAGACTTTCTCTATTCCCGAGTGTTAAACTAATACATCCTTTTGTTGTTTACACCACCTGTCCTCGTCTGTTGTTGTCTTTTTCGTAAATTCTCCCATATATATATATATATATATATATATATATATATATATATTCACACACATATATATAGACACATACACGCACACATATATATTAGACACATACGCATTATGTGTATGCGTGCATTGTTCCATTAATTGGTGGGATCAACAAAAGTACTCCATCCAGTGAGCAATAAATATAATTCGATATACACAGGACTACAAATTGAGCTATTATTGTAAGCATGAAATTTATAATAGCTCAATCTTAAACCTTGTGTATATTAAATTACACACACACATAAAGAGAGTGAGAGATGGAGTAGGGGTGAAAATACTTTTGGGGAATATTCTGCATTCCCAATACAAATACACTAGTATCTCTTATATGCAACATAGTGGGTTGAAAATCTATCAGCCAGCTGATTTTATCTCTTCTTGGTTCCTACTGGTCATTCATTCTCTCCCTCTCTTCTAAATGTGAATAACCATGCAGCTTCTCTACAAGAACCTGCTCCTCTCCACATTTTCCTCATACTTTAAACACTCGTCCCCTAGCATAAAGCTTATGCCCTCTCCCTTGGGATTTGTAGTCTTGCAAGCTGCATGAAACCTCAAGAGTACAGGTGCACAGTAGCACCCAGTACACACTTTAAAGTGGTTGGTGTTTAGGAAGTGCATCCAGTCATAAAAACCATACCAAAGCACACACTGGAGTACAATGCTCATCATGAATGCTTAAGATCCTGTCATACCATTCAATCCATCCCAGCATGGAGCATGGATGTTAAATGATGATGATCACTTAATACTGTCAGTTAAATAGGATGTTTGCTGATGAAGTCTAATGAGGACAAAATGTCTTACTTCACCAGTTGATTCTAAAGAGCAGCTCCATTCAAATCTGTATTGTCCATATAGGCACTAGCACAGCAAGGGGGCAGTAGGAGCGATACTTTTGGGTCTACTGTAAGCAATTTGTGTTTTTTCTGTGGGATCCAGGGGCAGCAAACGGAAGGGCTGCCCCGAGTAGAACACACTCTAGCTACGCTAATGCATATAGGCCAAAAAATTTCAATCAACTGATCTTAGAATAACTTCCCTTGCTTATTTCATTTAGATTTTTGACACATTAAGTTTTTGTCTACTTATATATTCACAGTTAATTGATCTTTTACAGTTCATTATATTACATTGAGACCCTATCAAATTTTATAATAAGATTGTGCAACAAAGATCAGATGTGTGGTCAACAAAATAAACATATGTTATATTTGTAGATGTATTGACTGTTCACATCAAAGGAGTTTTCTTAGAAAGTAGTGATGTAGCTAAAGAGAAGTATAGTGCTATTTCCATGATATATATATATATATATATATATATATATATATATATATATATATATATAAAATTGGTTAAGTAAATAATGCTTAAATCAGATTATTGAAATTAAGGCAGATGCTAAGATCAGTTATGTTGGAGAAAAAACAAAACATCTAAATTATGACTGGAGCCCGTAGTGCAGACATCAATGGATGCAGTTGGTGCATGTATGCCGCCACTCCTCTGAAGTGATCCTGGTCTATTTGTGAAAGTTAAGTGGGTGCTTTAAAACAAGAGTACCTAAATATTAGGAAATCACAACACTAATTAAAATAGATATACTAAAGAGAATATTCTTTGATGGTGTGACTGAAAAAAGTGAATTTTTAACAAATATAGATAGATTTAGGATATTTATAATATCCATAGGTCAGAGTGAAACTTCAGTGAATCTGATCAGATTTATAGTTTAGAGACTTTTATTTAAAAGAAATAGTTGCAGCTAGTCTTTAAGTAATTACTGTCTGTAGGGTATTCTATAGAAACAAGTATAGTTAATATATATTATGGATTGATTTGCAATATTGATTTTAGAATAATTGCCATAACAATGTAATGATTGGGGAGAAGGGGGTTAAGTAAGATAGGAACTGCTCATTTGTCTTTCCAATAACTATAGACATAAAGGCGATTGATACAAAGAGTTTGATATTTCTAAAGATGTTGGCAACACAGTATCTAACCACATACATTTTGATAGAACTGAAGCAAAACTACCTCCTCTCTTGATGAACAGATATAAAGTATATAACTGGCTTTAGAGAATAGTTAAGAATTTTTTCTGTAAATATCACTAGAAAGAAAGAGATAGAGAGATAGCGATAGAGAGATAGAGACAGAGAGATAGAGACAGAGAGATATAGATATAGAGAGATAGATGGATGGATAGATAGAAATAGATAGAGATAGATAGACAGAGATATAGAGAGATAGAGGGATAGACAGATAGAGAGATGTGTGTATGTATGTATATATATATATATATATATATATATATTCTTTTACTCTTTTACTTGTTTCAGTCATTTGACTGTGGCCATGCTGGAGCACCGCCTTTAGTCGAGCAAATCGACCCCAGGACTTATTCTTTGGAAGCCTAGTACTTATTCTATTGGTCTCTTTTGCCGAACCGCTAAGTTACGGGGACATAAACACACCAGCATCAGTTGACAAGCGATGTTGGGGGGACAAACACAGACATACAAATACATACACACATACATATATACGACCGGCTTCTTTCAGTTTCCGTCTACCAAATCCACTCACAAGGCTTTGGTCGGCCCGAGGCTATAGTAGAAGACATTTGCCCAAGATGCCACGCAGTGGGACTGAACCTGGGACCATGTGGTTGGTAAGCAAGCTACTTACCACACAGCCACTCCTACGCCTATAATCATTAATGATTTTTACTATACAATGTCTTGTTTACTACTTTTCAGTTGACTGTGGCAGCATAAACAACTCCCATTTTGAATTGTCCTTGACAGACTTCTTATCATTCCTCTATCAATTTCCTCATCTTCAAGTGACTAAAAGAGAATTTCCTTTCTTATTAATGCTCATAAGTTCAATTAAACTCAGTCTACCCTGAGAAAATGCATCCAGCATTTTATAAGTGTAGGTGTGGCTGTGTGGTTGAGAAGATTGCTTTCCAATCATGTGGTCTTGGGTTCAGTCCTACAGTAGCCTCAAGCTGAACAAAGCTTTGTGAGTGGATTTGACAGATGTAAACTGAAGGAAGTATATTGTATGTTATATATGTGTGGGTACTCTTCATCATCATCATCATCATCGTTTAACGTCCGCTTTCCATGCTAGCATGGGTTGGACGATTTGACTGAGGACTGGTGAAACCGGATGGCAACACCAGGCTCCAGTCTAATTTGGCAGAGTTTCTACAGCTGGATGCCCTTCCTAACGCCAACCACTCCGAGAGTGTAGTGGGTGCTTTTACGTGTCACCCGCATGAAAACGGCCACGCTCGAAATGGTGTCTTTTATGTGCCACCCGCACAAGCCAGTCCAGGGGCACTGGCAACGATCTCGCTCGAAAATCCTACGGGAGCCAGTCAGGCGGTACTGGCAACGGCCACACTCTTGTCTAGACATTTTGTGATAGTTGTAAATGAACATCATACAAGCAAGGTTGTTCATTTCTAGTTGTTTGTGAAAAACATATCTAGCTATGGGAAAATATTACTTTCCTTGGAAATAAGGTGAGAGCTGGAAATAGGAAAGGCTGCATGCTGTACAAAACCTGCCTTAAATTGTCTGACCCATGCAAGCATGGAAAGTGACATTAAATGATGATGACTGTAAGCTTTGTCTTCACTGTGCAGTCAATAATACTGTGATATGATTTTTAAAAAATAATCATTTTCCCAAAGAGAAAATAAGTGATTATCAATCAACAAAGTCTTCTCATTAGATTTTTTGCAAGTGTACACTTTGTAAATATTGCATTACAGAACAAATTGCAACTTCTTTAACTAACCTAAGTAACAGAGTACTGAAAATGTTACTACGCATTTTTGATATTTACCATTTAAACTGGCTACATGATAAATATTTTTTTAAATATCATCATCATTTCACCATCCACTTTTCCATGTACACATATCTGCTCAATATGTTGGGCAGATTTTCTACAGCCAAATGCCCTATGTATCACCAATCCATATCTGTTTCCAAGTAGGATAACATTTCCCCATAACCAGACATATTTTCAAAGATTGGAAATAAAGGACACTGCTTCTATGACAGTTACACACATTTCCAACTATCATCTGATGTCAAAGCAAGGAGGTGGTAACACACACTTTGTACACACAATAGGCTTCTTTCAGTTTCTGTCTACCAGATCCATTCACAAGGCTTTGGTCAGCTCGGAACTATAGTAGAAGACATTTACCCAAGGTGCCACACCATGGAACTGAACTGAAGCCATGTGGTTGGGAAGCAAATTCTTACCATACAACCATGTCTGCGCTTTTATTTATTCAAAAAACACTGCATGGTTTATACAAAAATATCTGATAATATAGACAAATGATTCTTTTAAAAATAATCAGCTCTAACTTCACACAGAATTACATAGCTGTAACAAGATGCCTACATCCTCTATTCTTGTAGATGCTTATTCTTAAATCTTCACATCAGTTTATCCCAAACAGCCTTCCTATTTCAGTCCTGTTACATATTTCTTTCTAATCACATTAGAAAAAAAATTACATGAATACAATTCTAGTTGTTTCTAAATATGTAAACAAAAATAAAATTGTTTTTTAAAAGTTTCATGAACTAGTTTAACATCCTCCTCCCTAAAATATGTTAAGGGGAAGGATATTTAATTGACAAAACTTGGTGAAGGGAAGTTAAAATAGCCACACGAGATGAAAGTATGAAACAAAATGTGACATTTTGCTAATGTAAAAATCAATATATATTAGAACCCATGATTGACGACATATTGCAACCTTAAGCCCAATTTATCTTAAATAGGATGGTTTGCAGTGAGGAATGTTTAATTACCATGATTTAGGAGTGGGGGGGGGGCATTTAAATAGCTACTCTAGCAAGAAAGGATGTTAAAGAGATCCAGTTTTATCTCCTGAACATTATGGAAACATAATGATTTACCAAATCAATTTGAAGACATTTATAGCTACAAATTCTTTACTTATAAGTAAGCTGAAATATGAATACTTCCTTTTCAGTGTTGATACTTTAAAAAATAGTATAATCAACTTACTTAGAAAAAAATACATTATATTTGCAGTTCTTTCCATTTATGCACATACATATGTTTGCATGCCTTCACAGCAGGGCCTCTTTCAATGGTACAAATATAAGCAGGTTTCTACTACAGATGTCATGAATTACTAGTTAATTTAAAGTACATTGTAGCTCTTTTCATTTATGTGCATCCATATATGTATGCATGCCATGACAGTAGGGCCTCTTTCAATGGTAACAAACATAGGCAAGTTTCTACAACAGATATCATGGATTGCCAGTTCACATAAAATTCATAGCAATATCCTTATAGATTCGTTATTGTAGTGGGAAGAAAGCACATGATTGCATTACATGAGAACTATAGCTTGTTTTCTCATCAATGTTTTGCTAGTACTTTCTAAATTAACCATGAAATAGTGCTAATGGTAAGTGTGTATGTATATATTTATGCTTATAAAAGTGTTTAAAGAGCTGAATTTGAGTTGGATATTATCATTGTTTTAACATCCACTTTCCCATGTTCCCATGGGTCAGATGGAATTTGTTGAGATGATTTTTTTTACAGCCAGATGCCCATTCTGTTACCATTTCTCACCTGTTTCTTGGCATATTAATATTCCCTGACAGCAAGACCAGTTTTCATGGAAAATTGGAAACAAAGGACACTGCTTACATGATGGTCAAACTTGTTTACAACTGTCAGCATCATATGCACACACACACACACACACTACATTTCTTACAGTTTCCATCAGCCAAATTCACTCACAAGACTTTGGTTGGCTCAGCACCATAGTAGAAGACACTTGCCCAAAGTGACAAGCATCGGGACTGAACCCAAAGCCATGTGATTGGGAAGCAAACTTCTAACCACACAGCTATGCCTGAACCAACCATATATATACTCTTTTACTTGTTTCAGTCATTTGACTGTAACCATGCTGGAGCACCGCCTTTAGTCGAGCAAATCGACCCCAGGACTTATTTTTTGTAAGCCTAGTACTTATTCTATTGGTCTCTTATGCCGAACCGCTAAGTTACGGGGATGTAAACACACCAACACCAGTTGTCAAGCGATGTTGGGGTGACAAATACAGACACACAAACATATACACACATACATATATGGCCGCAGCTCTAAGCTGAAACTATAAAAAAATTTTAAAAATATACGATGGGGTTCTTTCAGTTTCCATCTACCAAATCCACTTACAAGGCTTTGGTCGGCCCGAGGCTATAGAAGAAGACACTTGCCCAAGGTGCCACGCAGTGGGACTGAACCTGGAACTATGTGATTGGTAAGCAAGCTACTTACCACACAGCCACTTCTTCACCTATGTCAATTAACAATTGATATGTTTAATTATACAGTGAGAATATCACCATCATTTTAACATTCACTTTTCTCTACCTGCATGGGTCAGACAGTTCATTGAGGCAGATATTCAACAGCCCTTCCTGTCACCAAGCAAGGTAGCTACTCTCCTCGGCCACATTCTTGCAGAATACTGGAAAGGAAAATCCCCACTTGTATGATGATGATATTTACAAGGCTTCCATAGGTCCAAGGCAATGAAAAAAAAAGACTTGGGACTGGACCCAAAATCATGTGGTTGGGAAATGTTAACAACACAGTCATACCTGCATTTACCGAAATTTGTATACTACAGAAGTCTATAAGTACTAGAGTTTATACCACCTTGTTTGTTTTGTTTTATAATGATAGAAAGGAATTATAATTCTTTTGCTGCATCTTTTATTTTATGATTGTTCAGGAGTGAAGGGCTGCATTTATGACCTTTTATTCTTTCAAGGTCTTTGAGAATGCTAAGAGGAAATCATCCTCAAATAGGGAGACCTGGCCCAAATGTTAACAATGTAAATTCCACTAAAGGTACCTAAGGATCAGGTAGTCGTGTTAAAGCAGGTGACAGATTAAGTGCTATAAATTGAAATGAAAACTTAGAGTTTGGTCTTCTTAAAGGCAAGAAATTAAACTTTCAATAAATATTTAAATTACTTCCAGTATAGACTGACTTTGCTGGATTTAGTCTTGTTTATATGAAATTGCAATCTCCATGAGAGACTATCGTGTTAAATGTAACGCTCCCAGATGGTAATTTTAGCATTGCCCTATAGAGTGATGCAATCTTACAGGTTTATTTCATTTTGTCTTCAGGATTTCTTCTATGCATCTTCTGAAAAAAAACCAGCTTGTCAAGTCCTCATTAATGGGTGTTTTAGATATTTCCAGTCAGTGCGAAGGCCTGGCAGGCAGTGACAGGATTGAACAAATCAGTATACAAAACGTGGCGGTGGAGTCTATGATGGTCTCAGTGTAAGAATGTACGTTGTAAATAGGTGGTTAATAGACAAGTTGAAAAGTGTTAAAATATAACTGAGCACTAAGGTACACCTGGTTTGGTTTAATACATTTGAAGATCACTCCTTAAACACATATTGGTATGCTTCAACTTACTAGGCAGCTTTCAGTCCAGTTTGTAAGTAACAAGTGGTAACGGGGAAGTTTGGCATGGACAACCGGCTTTGGGAGAAGATACCTAAGCTTGGTCAAAGGTTTACCTGATGTCAAGGGCAACAACTTTGCTTTTGCCAAAATTTTCAAGGGCAAGACATCATATCATGGTGTAAAATGGAGAAGAGATGGTCCGTGGTGGATCTATCTCTTCAGAACCCATAATAGAGATCTTTGCGGTCTAAAATATGATTCAAAGTGGTATAAGAATTAGTTCGCACCGGTTGTGCCTAAAACCTTATGAATGACAGATGTAAAAGAAGCCGGTTGTTGGTAGGGTAAGAAGGTTGGCGTTTGTTGAAGACAAATTAAAGACGAATGCGTCCATATATTTGCCTCATTTGAAAATATTACCGAAAGAAGATAAAACATATTCTTCACAACAGACATATTCTTATACAGCGATTGATAAGAACACTATATCTAGCATCTATCGGAAAGTATTCCCTAATTAGCAAAATTATAGCATGATATTACAATAGTAAAGATTAATTACAGATTCCTGAAATTCTACCGGTAATGTTGCAGACTACGGTTGTTTCCCTCATTTGACAAAACTAAAATATCGGCTTTCCTACGCGTAATTAATGAAAAAAAAAAAATCTTCGCAATACTTGATCTTAGCACACAGAAAATAATACCTCAATACACATAGATATACAGATTAGTAGTCACAGCTGTATCTATGAAATGTATGTATGAATGAATGTATGTATGATATCTATGTTTTATTTATGTAGAGGCAGGCGCTTCTAAATTCTACGATAGCAGAAAATACAAAGAGAAAATTAGATTTCAAACATTACAGATAATTTCTTTCGATAAATAGAAGTAGACGGGTAAGAAAGAAAAATATGGAAAGCAAAAGAAAAAAAAACTCCTGATACTGAAGGACGGGATTTGGTTCAAAGATATACAAACCATTGAGTATCACCTGCCGATCGCAGAAAAAAAAATAATAATGCAACAAATTCTAATCATCCAAAACGTCTCTGAAGGCAGCAGCTTCATGTGTTTTATGTTGTGTGCAACGATGTTAAATGTTGACAGATTAGCAGCATATATCGTGGGTGGGAGACAGAAGAGAAACTAAAGTTAATCTTTTAGTCTTAGAAACAATATATATATATATGTTCGACTGACAGAACAACCAGCATCAGTAACGCTGCAGTAATCTATCTAGAATATACGATGGTAGCTGCAATAAAAATCGGTTAAATAGTTGGTCTACTGTGTAAATTACAAAAATGCTAAGTACCTAAGTATGTTCAAATAAGTCAATAAATATATGTATAAACAAACAAGTGTAAGGATTATTCGTGTGTGTGTGTGTGTGTGTGTGCACCAATGCATATGTAATGTATCGTAGATATTGTGTGTGCGATCTGATGAATATTGACGATTAGATTTCTTTTCTCCTCTTCTCCATCTTTTAGATAAGGGTATATTCATAGGAAAGCGCATATTGAATATCTACAAATTTATGTTGCTTATATCTTTTCAGAAATTTTCACAATTTCTCAACAGCCTTTTTTTTTTTTTTTAATATCATTTTAAATGTTACCATATCGACAAACAAGATAAGTATTTTGTACAGTAAAATGCGTCAATTTATCGCTGCAGATAATCGGGCATTGTCCGCAAGTTTGCTTTAAGTTTAATAAACCTTAATTTATTAACCATTTCATGAAGAAAGTACAAGAAAACTGTAGCTGCGTGTTTCATGTTGTATAGAAATAGCAGAAGATCTTCGGCAGCCAGTACTGGATGGCTTCCGAATGTTGTGCGTATGTGTAGTGTCAGACCAACACTGTCAGTCGAAAGAATGTACGCAAAACAAGAGACAAAAACCTCTCGCTTGATCATCTCAACTATTTTCAAGAAATGCAAGTAAAAAAATTCAAAACATACCTAAAATACACAGGGCTTAATCCAGGTGTGCTACACTACGTCTGTTACTAGGAGCCAGTGAGAAATGGTAAAATATCCGTCGATGAGCGGCAAACATCACATACATGGTCCGTGTGCCGATCGAAGACCAAAACAAAATTTGAGTAAATGGCTGGTAACAGTAGTCGGCGGGGAAGTTGGAGTGGCGGTAGTAGCAGCAGCAGCAGCGGCGGCGGCGGCGGCGGCGGCAGTGATTAGAACTCGGTTGGTCGATGGTGGTGACGGACCACAGTGATATCGTAGAGAAATCACACGAGATCACACGATATTTTTAGAGTTCCGCTTCATTCTGTATACAAGGTGCGATATTTTAATTCAATTCTAGTCAAATGTACGTAAACATACATAAATTTACCCCAAAATGGAGTGCACTTTTTAAACCATACTTTATTCCAGTTGCAAATAATCTATGTTTAGCCAAGAAAATATAAAAATATACAAAGTAACTTTTTACGCACCCGAATGATTGAAATATGTTTCTTTTTGATTTCTTTTTTTTTTTCATAATGCAATTAACAGGTGTTGTGTATTCGTTAACTTTTTTTATAAAATTAAACTTTACACATTTCAGTAGCAAAAAAAAAGTCTTATGTAACTCAGTCTATCAATTGTTAAACAAAATTTATCTGAAATATTTTTATTGTTTTTTACTTAGACAAGCATGCGTTTTATAGATGGGTCTTAAAGATTAGCTTAATTTTGTATGTCTGTTTTGTAAATATCTCTACTAGCAAAAAGGATGAGGTGAGACGCAGAAGTAGCCAGGTGCATGGCAAACCAGTGTCATGCGCTTCTGTATGTCAGCCACAGTTGCTGGTTCACCAGCCCAGCTAGGGATCCACTGGCTCTATTCGTCGAGCTGTGACAGCAGTTTGATTAGGATTTTGACCGAATAGTGTAAGGGGTTGCCAAATGAGATGTGGAATTTTGGACGGAGACTGACAGGGGAGATATGTATCAATGTGGCTGGAAACTATGTCCTCCACATATTCATAGTGAACTTTGCAGTTCATCGTTTTGGGACAGAGGAGCCCAAACCCATACCATCAATTTATGCGCCAAACCACAGGATAACGAGGAGGTTGAAAAGGCCACCCTAACAGACTAGACAGTCTTCAGGGAGGAGCTCCGAATACTGACAAGAAGAGTTGCAGGAGAGAGCAAGAGGAGAGCTGTATTCCTGGTTAACCTTTAGATTAATGCAGTAGCTCCTCAGAAGAGAACTGGTCAATTGACCTGTTCCAAGGACACCATTAATGAGTGCTTAGAGCAACAGTGAGAGAGGGCCCAACCACCAAGTCTTTGCAAGACACTTCTAAACATCAAGACCAACTGGATTTCTACTTGGAGTAGCCTTGCTTGAAAATAAAAGTAGTATGAAGGTAAAGATCTAACTTGGCACCAGGCCTAAGTAGATTCCCATAAAATGGTCTACAAGAACTAGTGAAAGGCTTTGGAAGGTGATTTGAAGGAGAGTTGCCTAATCATAGAGATGTGGAGAAGGGATATACATACCTAAAGAAGAGAGCTGAGAATATCAACCAACTTTGCATTGTCCAAGTATGGAAAGATTTTTTTTCCAGTATTGTGTCCAAGAGACTTTTCCACTTTCTGCTGAACAGTATCATCATCAGCATATCAGTACAGAAGGGAGACATACCAGGAGTCCCTAGCTGCCTTGAACACACAGGTGTACTGACATAACACATCAAGGAGAAATGACAGGAAATAGAGGACCTGGTTGTTCTGTGGCTGGATTTGGCCAACACTGCACAATCTAGTTGAAGTTGTTCTAGAAAGACACTATATTCTCCAAAGGTAAAACTACATCATCATGAATGGCAGGGTCCTCTTAAGATAAGAGTAAGGCAACCACACATCAGTGACAAAAATAGTGCAGAAAACTAAGTGGATCCTCTGGGAACTAAAGAAGTTTGTGGCATGGGAACAGATGAGTTTCAAACCTGCAAAATCCCAATGCATGGTTTTGTAGAAAGGATAAGAGGGTGGGTATGGGAAGATCAGATTCTATCCCACAGAAAAACTAGTGAAAAGTCTTCAGTTGCAATCTGGAGGACATCAATTCCATCAAGACAGAGCTGTGTACAAATCAGGGCTACCAGGAAGATCCAAGGCTTGGGTTTACCAACATCGGATCCTTGAAAAATTACTCTAGCCTTTGCTTGTCTACAAAAGTCCCCATGACAGTAGCAGAGGGCTTAGAGTTCGTGGTGAGCAGCCACCTTTGCCATGCTCTTAGAGCACATTGTACTATATAGAAACAGTAACAAACTAAGGTTTCTGTTTAATTCTGTCAGGGAAGAATTTATGGTGTCACAGGTATAAGAACATTTATAGGACACCAAGGTGTCTAGCACAGAGATTACTGTGAGAACAGGAAGGAAACAAAATGTAGTCCATCAAGTAGTTGAGCAGCCTTCCTTGGTGGTGTAGAACAAGACAGGGCTAGATTTGAATGCTCTACAACAAGTCAATATGACATGGTTAGCAAGCATCAGTGGAGGAAGAGTGGGCAAGCAAAGCAGTGACACTATGAAAACAGTGCCTGGATGAAGTAGGAGCAGGCAATGGAGTTGAATTATCATTTGATAGAACATCTGGAACTGGAACCCATAGAGGATCAAGTTCTTATCCTGTGCATCAAATCTATTTACATAAGGCATACCTCTGGTGTTCTATGACGGACCTTCAAGCACATCTTAAGCAGCTGCTCCAACGCACTGAGTGAAAGATTCTATTATTGAAGACATAATCTGGTCCTCAAGATCATTGCTGAAGCAATCAACAAGGGGATCAGTGACAGCAAAAATACCAGAAAAGCAGCCTTTATTGAAGAGGGAGAGAGGCTTACAAAAAGTCCCAAGAACAGCTCTGAGACATTACTTTCTGCAGCACAAGACTAGAGATAGAAGTTAATCTGGAGAAACAATTAAAATTTCCAACACATATCACTCAAACCTTGCTGAAACTAGATATCATTTCAGTTTCCAACACAAAGCAACAAATACTACTGGGGTTAATTATGCCCCGAGATGGAGGATGGAAAAGGCACCAGAGAGGAAGTGACAAGCATTGGTGGAGAATGTGGTGTTTACCAAGTGGTTGGCAGTCAAGAATTTGTTTGCAGATCGTATGCTGAGTAAGGCCTATGAAACTCTGGACATTTCAATTTCAGGAGTGAGTAGAAGAGCTATCAAAATTAATATAGAGCCTGCTAAAAAAGCAATTGGCTAAAAAGAGGTATCGTTAGGGTCAATAGAAAGCTGTTTGGACACAGGCCTAGGCTTGATCAACCTAGGCCAAGTCAATACCCAGTGACTCCAGGACACAACGCTATTGTGTCCAAGTATTACAGCTGTAGATGTATGTTAAACTCATATAACTCTCTACAAGCAAAAATTATACAACTCTTTAGCATTTGAACCAGCTATATCCAAACCAAATATTCTACTTGTTTTATGTTCAAACTGGCCAGAGTTGGCCTCTCACACCTACTCTACAATGTCATTCTAAAAATAATCACATCATTGAAATCTCAGAACTATGGGATAACACATGATTAGTTCAAAACCATGTGAATAAGCATTACATTTGACAGAGTAATCTGAATGTTAAAGGGTTAAAATCTAATTGAGTTTTATTGCAAAATCGATTTTATAATTTCTTTGCAAAAATTTATATAAATATCGAGATTTGTCACCTCTTGAGATAAAAATCTCAAGAGGTGACAAATTGATCATGCCTGGTAATCTTTCCAAATAATGCTTCAAATTAATGTAATTATTTACTTATAGTATCTAGATGCTTGGATATCTGATTCCTGAAATAGTTTGACATTTGATTATTTTGTAAAACATCAAAATTCTTAAGTCAGAAAAGAACAATATAATGTGTGATCAAAGGCAGCATGGATAGTGAATGGTCACAAATTAATATTTTGTTGTGTCTGGGGAGTCATTCTCTTTTAATGCCTTATTATTTAACACATTCACCAGTAAAGTTTCCACTCATTTATTTATTTTTCCTAAAATTTTCGTTGCATCTTGCATCATTAACACTGTCCATTCTTTTTGTATATTCGTGCACGTGTGTGTGAGTTAATGTGTGCATATACATGTATATATGCAAGCATGTAAGTGCGTATGCATGTGTGTGCATATGTGTATATGTATGTGTGTATGTTTATATGTATTCTGCATATTCATGTGTTTCTGTGTTTTTATGTGTGTCTGTGTTTGCATGCATGTGTGTCTGCCT
Source organism: Octopus bimaculoides (assembly GCF_046866305.1). Taxonomy (NCBI): domain Eukaryota; kingdom Metazoa; phylum Mollusca; class Cephalopoda; order Octopoda; family Octopodidae; genus Octopus; species Octopus bimaculoides. The sequence continues at coordinate 107,634,027 of NC_142932.1, read as the reverse complement.
CTGTCTCCTTGTGTGTGCATGTCTGAGTGTGTCTGTGTATGGGCTTTTGTGACTATGTACTGCGTCTGTATGTATGGATGTGTCTCCATATGTGTCCTTGTGTGAAGTAAAGTGTGTGTGTGTGTGTGTGTGTGTTTCAGTCTTCATTTGTGTATGTATGTGTGCTTGTCTGTTCATATTACCTATGTACTTATCCGTCTGTATGTCAATCTGTTTACATTCCTATTCATTTACCTACATATATATACATATATTATTATAAAATCTGGTAATTAATCATATATTAATTAATATCGATTAATTATCAGGAGGCCAGCACATCTAAAGAATCAAAGAGATTCAGAAATAGTATCTGCAATCTCAGGGGATTAAGGTACATTTTTAAAAAATAACGTTGACCACTAACGTGAACAATTAATGTGCTAGAAATAGATCACATCTTGTGTCTATTAAGACCTAAATTGTTCTCAACATGAAATATAGCAGCATACCAAAACGTGAGCGGGCAAGACATTTAAAATCACCTAAAAAAGCATTCTTAAACAGGTACCGGTTTCGGATTTAACAATTCTTACCGATTGTCCATTCCTTTGGTATGCTGCTATATTTCATGTTGAGAACAATTTAGGTCTTAATAGACACAAGATGTGATCTATTTCTAGCACATTAATTGTCCACGTTAGTGGTCAACGTTATTTTTTTTAAATGTACCTTAATCCCCTGAGATTGCAGATACTATTTCTGAATCTCTTTGATTCTTTAGATGTGCTGGCCTCCTGATAATTAATCGATATTAATTAATATATGATTAATTACCAGATTTTATAATAATATTTTACCCATTACCCATTTTTTCATACTGAATATATACGACGCAGTAAATATTTTCTGCAGATATATTCCTGGAATTAGCGCGCCAAAACGAAGACTTTTGAATTTTACCATTAAGCTGTAATTAGCAGAACCATATACACGCGCACCCATGGCGATGGGCAACTCTGTATATGATTCTGATGATTGCGGTTACATTACAAATCAGGCTGAAGAGGAATGGACAATCGGTAAGAATTGTTAAATCCGAAACCGGTACCTGTTTAAGAATGCTTTTTTTAGGTGATTTTAAATGTCTTGCCCGCTCACGTTTTGGTATGCTGCTATATTTCATGTTGAGAACAATTTAGGTCTTAATAGACACAAGATGTTATATATACATATATGTATATCAGAAAGATAGGCAATGACTAGTGACTGAGACCTTTGGAAATATGCTGTGCTTGAGAAGACCCAGCAAGCCAAGTGAGACCATAACCCATGGCCTATGCCAGTGGTATAACTAGCCCACTTATGCGTACCTTTCCTTCATTGGACACTAAACTGCTTGCAAAGACCTGTTGAGGCAAGTGAAATCGAAATCAAATTTGATGACAGTACTGCATGACTGGCATCCGTGCTAGTGAAGCGCTAAGAGCACCATCCAAGTGTCATCATTGCCAGGGTCGCTGACTGGCTCCCATGCCAGTGGCACGTAAAAAGCACCATTCGAGCATGATCATTACCAGCATCACCTTACTAGCACGTGAAAAACAACATCCAAGCGAGGTCGTTGCCAGTGCTGCTGGACTGGCTCCTGTGCAGGTGGCACGTAAAAAACACCATTTGAGCGTGGCCGTTGCCAGTACCACCTGAGGGCCCTCATGCCAGTGACACGTAAAAGCATCCAGAGTGGTTGACATTAGGAAGGGCATCCAGATCAAATTGGAGCCTAGTGCAGCCATCTGGCTCACCAGTCCTCAGTCAAACAATCCAACCCATGCCAGCATGGAAAGTAGACGTTAAACGATGATGATGATGAGGAGGAGGGTTTGAGTATACAAGTGTGCTAGAAAGAAGTTACATAACATTATATGTAATGAAACCAGTGGTACCTGCCCTAGATATAGAAGTAAAGACAGGAATAAAATACAAAGAGCTTGTGACAAAGCAAACAGGGTGAACACGTGGTACAAAACTGACAAATATCAAGGAGTGATGTTTGTAGAGACCACAGCCCATAGATTTAGAAAAGCTCTGAAGGAGACCAAACTTAACATTAAGATTCTTGAAAAGCCAGGAAACTCCATCAGATCACAACTATGTAGAACATACCCCCTTTGAGAATACCATATGCACCAATGATAACTGCATGGTGTATAAGGATTAACCCTGGCATTAACTATAGAACTAGAAATGTAGTCTACAGCAGAAGGTGCTTGTAAAGACAAGAACATGACATACATAGGAGAGACATCTAAGAGCATAGCAGAAAGACTAAATAGATATTTGAGACAATATGATGACAAAAAACAGTCCTCCATACTCTATCAACATGCCAAGGACCAACATGGAGGCAACCTGGGTCAACTTGACATCCGCATTTTATCTAAGCACCCAACACTCAGACAAACACATGAGTACGTCCTCATAAATGACACATCCCCAGTACTAAATAGGAAATATACGTAGTAGGTAATCATACCCACAGTTTATATATATATATATATACAGGTAGAATACACACTACTTAGTAATAAAAACCTAGACACACTCAAATAACGGACAGAGTCAACAACTATTGAAAAGGTTGCAAGACAACAAAAATTTTAGGAAAAATAAAGAAGTAAATGAGTGGAAACTTTACCGCTGAGTGTGTTAAATAATAAGGAACTAAGAGTGACTCTCACCAGACACAACAAAATATGCTTCAACACACAAACTCACATAAAGAATCTTGCAAACCAAATCCAAAATCGATGCAAATTAATAGTTACCCCTATAAATATTGGTTTCAAATTTTGGCACAAAGCCAGCAATTTTGGGGGTGGGGTAAGCCGATTATATCAACTCCACTGCTCAACTGGTACTTATTTTATAAACCCTAAAATGATGAAAGGCAAAGTTGATTTTAGAGGAATTTGAACTCAGAACAAAGACATAAAATGCTGCCAAGCATTTTGCCTGGCATGCTAACAATTCTACCTGTAATATTAATATAACTGGTGCTATGCCTTTACTATTCATATTATACATAAATGTCTTGTTTAAAATAATGACCACCTCTTCACTAAGAATTATTTTATGGACAATCTTGTTATATACAAACCTTTAAGCAGTCAATTTAAGTTTCATTACTCTCAACCTTAATGCTTACATATTAAAACAAAAAATTCAACATCACATGTGAATGAAACATCAGAAAAACAAAATCATTTGTATACCTACTGACTTATTGTAGAATATGCTAGCATTGAACCCTTTAGCATTTAAACTGGCTATATCCAGCCCAAATATGTTATCTGTTTTATATTCAAACCAGCCAGATCCATCTTATCACACCTACCCTTCAATGTCATTCTAAAATTATACAATCACATCAAAATTTCGAAGCTGAGATATTGCAAGATTAATTAAAAACCCTACCCATGCCAACATAGAAGGTGGACATTAAACGATGATGATTACTGTGAATAAAAAAGCATTATATTTGGCATCTGCTGACTTTTCACCAGCATGTTCTTAAGGCAAACAGAGGCACAGATGATGCACCCAGTGGATTATTCCCACTTCTAGTTGATGCCAGTTAGATGTCAACTGGTTGGCCAGAAGAAACCCTCTGTAATAATCCATGATGATATAGTTTTACTTTTGAAGAAGGGTAAATAGAACCTTAATGTAAAAAAACCCCCAAAAAACAAACAAACTTGGAATCAATACAAAACCATCAAATGGTACACCAAATGCCTAGACATGAACATATTAGTGACAGACTGCAGGCTGAATTGTTCAAGGGCTTAGAACTAAGATTAGATATATGAGAGGGTAGTACCATGGACAAAATATGGCATAGTGCAGTGGCATTTAAAAGTCATAAACTCTGAAGTTAAAACAAATACAAACTTATTCATTTCATCTGTCAAACATTGGCTAAGAGTATCATGTACCTTTGGACTATGACTAAGAAAGACCTGACAACTAAATGGTTAAAATGAATAGTAGACTGTGTACACACTAAAAATTAATATATTTCTTACAATATCCTAGTTGTGACTGGAATTAGAGATTTTAATGAGTGGCAACAGAAGCCCAAAATCTGATAGACAGTTTTAGTCTTCTACTATAATTCCAGTTACATTTAGGATGTTTTATAGGAATATTACTAACATTTGATTTGTTTTATCAACTGAGATGAAAAGGCAAAATTTACTTCAGCAGGATTTGTACTCAGAACGTAAAGGGACATAACTAAATAATGACAGCATTCTGCAGCAATGCAAATCACTGATCCTTCTCACTATCATACTTATTTTCAATTTGTTAAAGGCAATTAACGATATTCACCAGAACCTTCAATATCACCCTCTCTACCTAACAACCACCTGTACTACTTATCCAAATCCACTAGAGATCTAATTTTCTATGTGCCAGTGGACTCACAATGGCTAGAAATTTGATGGAAATGTCACCTCAATATCAGCAAAATTTTGAATTCAGTCTGCTCTGCAAATCTATCAAAATTTTATGGATACAATCCAGTCTTCATCTCTTGGAACTAGCTTCCAATCAGATCACACTATCATGGTGTGCTAATGGAGCCCATTTTGTCCTACACTAGCACTCTGGATTTAGATTTTCATATACATGACCATCCTGCTACCATGTTTAACAATGCCCACTTCTGCAAATGATACCCTTCATTCCTCCCTAATTTTCTCCATCTACATACAACTTGAACACTTTACACCAAATCAGAACTATTTCCATGCCTGGAAGCTTTGAAAGCTATCACCAAAAACAAAATCCATGCACTATTCATATCAAGAAAATATAGCACCACATAACTTTTAACACAGTCGACAACTAGAGCCCTCATGCTCACTATTACTGAGGACCTCTTTTGCCAAAAGTAGGTCCTTAACATTGGACCACACCCCTAAAGACCGGACCTTCTCTTCAACAGTGAGAAGCCTATCTAGTGCATGACACCCACTTATATTTCCTGACCCTACTTCACTAAATATTTTAAGCATCTTAACTTACTTCTGAGACCAACAGCTTTATCTGATTGAACTTCAATGTTTGGTTCTTGTTGAGTGTTGGAGTAGGACCTCAAACTTGCTTTTTCTTTATAATAGTATATTCATGCCTCTCTCCAAATTAAGGGCAAGTGTCATTATTCTGTACTTTTTCGTTCTCTGTAGTACACTGCCTTGTAGACTGGAACACTTCATGCCACAAGACATTTATCAACATCTTTGCTTCTCGACCTAAGCATACCTGACATTATGAATAGTTTTCTATCTTTTCTTTCATGTCTGTGCCTCATATTTTATGCCTACTTACAGAATTTATTCCACCTTGTCTGGATGGTACCTGAATAACTGTTTCTTCTTGATAGCATAAAATTAACTTTTATTTTGGCTCACATGGCAGAGATGTAAACAGAACCCTTACCCTTTAATTTTTTTTTTTACGGAATCCCACATTTTAGACTATGGAGATTCCAATTCCGAAAATTTTTCTTTAAGAATCGCAATTTCAAAATTTCAATCCGCCACCCCTGCAAAGATTTCTGAGTAATTTCCAACAGTAATATGACAAAGTGAAATTAAAGTGTTCATTTGAGGAAATATTTAAGCAGCTTGCTCCAGAGAAAATGGTTTTGAAAATAGCATTATTTCCAAAAGTAAAACGTGTTTACACACGCAATATGAATGAGCACTTCAATTTCACTTCATCACAGTATTTCTTTGTTATTTTTACTTTTTTTTTTCAGGAGTTTGCTGTTAATTTCTGCACTCATATTTTTTGTAACTTTAAAAAAAAAAAGTCATATTACTGCAGGAAACTACTCAAAAGAAATCTTTGCAGAAAGGTGAGTAGATTGGTTACATATTTCATGTTATTGCAGTTTTGTGAGATTTGGCTGTTATTTCTAGCACGCGAAGAGTCTGCTTGAAGGCCAAGGCCATAGAATCGGCAGGGGAGGTGATTGGAGTAAATTCTTTTTTAAAATCATCTCCGTATTTCACAAAAAAAATATCCGGAAGTGAAAAATGAAATGGGGGGGGGGGGGACTTTTTTCAGAATCTCCATAGCCTAAAACGTGGGATTTCATTTAAAAAAATCAAAGTGGGAAAGGGTTCAGTTTACATCTCTGCCATGTGAGCCTTTATTTTATCACATCCCTTAACCCTTTTGCTACCATATTTCTGTTCATCTGTTTCTTTCAATTACTTTAAATATAACAAAGAATTTAGTAAAATTACTTAGTTATCATTAAGCTAGTGTTAGGAACATGAATTGTGACTAAGGTTTGGTGAAAGATTTTAATTCAAAACTTATGAAAACAAGACATTTGTACTCAGAGCCAGAGCCGGTTTGGTAACGAAAGGGTTAAGACAGATTTGTATGAATGAATCAAAATTATATATACACACACGCATAAGTTTTTCAACCAGTGAACATCAATATACTGTAGATACAGAGACACCTAATTCACATTGGTAACTGGTTCTAAGCCATGAGGAAAAAAGAAAAAAAAACTGGCTGCTGAAAGATCTTAATTCAGATATTTAAATAAAAAATATATGAGGCTGAAAAATTTTAAAAACCAAAAAGCATACAAGACATTTACCTCATTGGTGGCACTAATACACTAGATTGATCAGAAGCATGGATTAGTTTCCAATTCTAATCAGGCTTAACATGTAACAAGAATTGGATGATTTTCCTCATCATCCCATATAATCTTATAAAGGAACACTAGCCCCCATAATTCCTTAGCAAAGCACTCAGCTTTAAGATCAGTCTTTTCAAAACAGGTTACTGATTTCTCCATATATGCAAAAGCTTGCTGAATTTTGTTCTGGTTCCAGTTGCTGTTCATGAAACTATATCAACTCATTTATAAATAGTTGCCAGTCAGCATCAAATAAAGCCAATGCACTTTTGCCCTAGACCTAAAGAATAAAGATCATGTCACTACTTGAATTGCACAAACCACAACAACCTGGCCTCGAAATCCTGTAATGCTGTCAGGATACTTCTCAAAAGTTGTATAATGAAAGTGTTCTCTCGAATTATTTTGACTCCTGGTGATACACTAAAAGGTCTGCCATTCAATTAAAAGCAAGCTGTTCCATTTCTTTCATCTTAGAAAACTATAAGCCACACAATTACTGTCACTAGCGTTTCAGTATATAAACGATAATTGATAGGTTGGATGAGGTGCTGACAAGGACAATGTTTTACATTCTTAAGCCTATAATAGATATTTGCCCAAGTGTATTTATGATAACTAAACAAAATACTGTTACTTTGCTAGCAATTAAATACACAAAGCAGTTGCTACGAATGTGCAATGTGATCTATCCATTTAGACCACTACACTGTTTTGCTAATGAGAGGGGAAATAACTTTGTATTTTACAAGATTAATGTTGCACAGGCTCCATTTGGATTATAATTGATTAGTCAATTGTATTTGTAAAAATCCTTTCGTTACTATTCATGACCAGCCGTCAACTAAGTCACCTGCACATTAATAATCTCACAAACCAAATAGTTTTTGGATGGTAATCTTGCCAGACGTATGCTTAAGGATTAAATGGAATCTAGTATTTTTTATATAATCATTTTAGAGTATATTTTTTATTTCATGAGGATAAGTCACTACCATTCTTGACAGCCCCCTCACCTGTGTTTACATCAGGTGAAGTTGTGAAAGCATCCCAATTCTGTAATAATTAGCCTCAAGTCTGTATCCCAAAACAAAACTGTATATATACATCTTTTAAAACTAGACAACATTCATAATACTTAAAACATTTACAGTTGAAAAAAATCTTTTTTTTTATTCCAGGCAATTATCTAGAATTGGTTACTACCTTGAAACCTAACTGATTAAGTCGCTTTCCATCATTCCTCTAACAATGGCACTGTTCTTGTGCTATATGAGTAAAACCATTATCAAAAAAATTTTAATCAAACCCTAGACTAGCATTTCGACAGACCTGGCACCAAATTATTTCCTCATGAAACCTGGCGAACTTATCCACATCCCGCAGTACAAACACTGATGTAGCCAAAACAAAGAATCCCACTACAGCAGTAACCAGGCAAAACCAGAAGCACAAAGCCACAGTCTTGAGGACTTCAACCTGGAACCATACAGTTTAATGCTTTAGATTGAAATGACAAAAATAACCATTAAGATGTAAGAGCCAGTATGAAAAGTTAAACACTGGCTTAATATCTATTCAAGACCAACAGCAGAATCCTTTAAAAACTTTCCAGCCTAATAAATACTATCAAAATTATAGAAAAATACAAAACATCAATATTGAATTCACTTTTTTATTTTTTTTCTATTTAAAACACGGCTTCACCGAGGGGACCACAAGCATTACATCAAACTTGTAAAGTTATTAAAATGGTTTGTCCTCCTGCCTTGGTGCTGGTAACTTAGTGTGTGCCTTAGCCAAGAAGTCAGAAAATTCTTGGTACGGCGACCTGGTGAAAGCATTGTCCTTCCATAAGTCCGGTGTGAGGTAGGCATAGGTCTCTGCAATGGCGTTGTAAGTGGCCTTGGCTGGAAGAGAAACAACAACCCGTGAAAATATGGAAATCAGTGAGACTAATAATCAGAAGACATCAATTATTGATGTACACTTACCGAAGTTACCCATGGTTGCTGTACAGCCTCTAGCTTGAGTGTATACGTCATCTATTCCAGCCATATTTAGAAGTTTCTTTGGAACAGGGGCACTCACAATTCCTGTGCCACGAGGAGCAGGAATGAGGATCACTGTTACACTACCACACTGACCAAGTACCTAAAAGAGAAGTGTTATGTATGCTAACATTAAATCTACACTTCAAGCAAGTTTCAAAGATTTTCAATTTTGAGAGTATTGAGTTGTGTTCAGATCAGGATATACTAGCCTTACCTTACAAGGAACAGTGTGAGGTTTTCCGATTTTATTACCCCAATAGCCTCGTCTGACTGGAATGATAGACAGCTTAGCCAAAACTATAGCACCTCTGATAGCAGTTGCAACTTCTTTGGAACATTTCACACCCAAACCAACATGGCCATCATGGTCACCAATGGCAACAAATGCCTATATAAAAAAAAATGTAAAAATTCATGTAGCAATAATAAGCCACTCTTAATTATATTTCAAATACACCAAGTTAATTTTAGCTTTTTGCTTTACCTTAAATCGTGTTCTTTGACCAGCCCGAGTTTGTTTCTGTACAGGCATAATCTTCAAGACTTCATCCTTCAGGGTTGAGCCCAGGAAAAAATCAATGATTTCTGCCTCCTGATAAATAAAAAGCAGTATTTGTGTCATAACTTTATATTAAGACTAAAATATAGACTGGCACATCTCAACTACAAAGAAGTTAGTAAAATAACTTAGTTATTCAGCTAGTGTTAGGAACAAATTGTGACTATGGTTTGGTGGAAAATTTTAATTCAAACCTTATGAAAAAACATTCGTACTGTAAGATGAATCTCTTTAGGGTTAGTAAGGATATACCTATTAGGATACAAAAAGAGCCAGTTACAGACGGACTTAATCTAATGTAGGGGGAGCAGGTAGTATATATAATGTCTTTAAAAAAAAAAAAGGAAATATCAAAGTATTGAGAAAGAAAAGGAAAAATGGAAGCAGAAAAACATTTTAAATATAATTCCACAACCCAAGAGGAAGTACTAGTGTCAGCAGGGGTAAGAGAGCTCTTACCCCTGCTGGCGACAAAGGGACTCTCACTCAGAGTAAAAGGCAGACTGTATGACGCATGCGTACGAACAGCCATGCTACATGGCAGTGAAACATGGGCTGTAACTGCTGAGGACATACGTAAGCTCGCAAGGAATGAAGCCAGTATGCTCCGTTGGATGTGTAATGTCAATGTGAATACCCGTCAGAGTGTAAGTATCTTGAGAGAAAAGCTGAACATTAGAAGCATCAGTTGTGGTGTGCAAGAGAGACGATTGCGCTGGTATGGACATGTGGTGAGAATGGATGAGGATAGCTGCGTGAAAAAGTGCCACACCCTAACAGTTGAGGGAACCCGTGGAAGAGGTAGGCCCAGGAAGACCTGGGCTGAGGTGGTGAGGCAAGACCTTCGTACATTGGGCCTCACCGAGGCGATGACTACTGACCGAGACCTTTGGAAATGTGCTGTGCGTGAGAAGACCCGGCAAGCCAAGTAAGATCGTTGCCAGTGCCCCTGGACTGGTTCTTGTGCGGGTGGCACATGAGATGCACCATTTTGAGCGTGGCCGTTGCCAGTACCGCCTGACTGGCTCCCGTAGGATTTTCGAGCGAGATCGTTGCCAGTGCCCCTGGACTGGCTTGTGCGGGTGGCACATAAAGACACCATTTCGAGCGGGTGACACGTAAAAGCACCCACTACACTGAGTGGTTGGCGTTAGGAAGGGCATCCAGCTGTAGAAACTCTGCCAAATTAGATTGGAGCCTGGTGTTGCCATCCGGTTTCACCAGTCCTCATCGTCCAACCCATGCTAGCATGGAAAGCGGACGTTAAACGATGATGATATATATATATATATATATATATATATATATATAGCACGGAAGACAAGACGTTAATCTTTGATGATATACACACAAAAAGGGCAACAATTTAAAATTACATCTACTTAAAACAGCTAAATTAATGTCTCAAAAGTACAAAAATTACGCAACAATGAAATGTTACTGCTAGTTTGAGATAGAGATTCATAGAGAAAATTACCTCACCCAATTAAACAGTATCGGATTTACTCTTCCTGTCCGCAACGTCCCAAACAGAAAGGAATTCAGTTGGGTGCTTTTTGGGCAGGGTAAAAAATAGTATTTAAAGATAATCAAAAGCCGCCAAGTTTAAAAAGGTTAACGGCGTACATGGCAGACAAGTCTCCCACTTAAAAAACAATTTTTTTTTTTTTTTTACGGAAACCCACGTTTACGGCTATGGAAATTGCTAAAAAATCGCAACAATGATTTTAAGGTTCGGAAATCATAAAATGGTATGAAAATTTAATTTCATAGGCAATACATCAAATTGTATATTGTTATCTCGAACATTTTCCTCAGAATATTTCTTTCCTCACGTGCAGTATAGTACCTTATTTTCATCAGATCCAGCGATTACGAGCAGCTTAATGTTATTTTAATTTTGTCTATGAATTTTTATAGAATAGTAAGGGCATCGTAATATATTTTAATTTATTTCAAGCAGATAACACTACCACCAATGCTTATATAATAAAAAGAGGCATGTTGCAAGTATGCTCCCTCCGGTTTATTTCTACGCGACTTTCAGAAAAATGGATATTTTTCTTTTTGGCACTGTCAGAAGTGAAAGTGCTCACTGCTAGTGAAGTATCTGTCTGTCTGCCTGCCTGTTGCTGGCCTGTCGATTCTTTGGCTACTGACAGCTAATACCATAACTGGCCGGAGCGAGCTATATGTCTGTCTGTCTCTCTCTCTCTCTCTATCTATTACTCGAAAGTTATTGGAACAAATTTGACACCTATATCCATGCGTTTGAAAACACAGAGTATAAGGGTACTACTAAAGCAGAGTGGTCCCGAACGCGCAGACGCGCTAGCTAGTCGTGAGTGGTCGATCCTATTATTTTTAAACTTCAAACTTCATTTGTTTTCTATTTTGATAAATTCTCTGTTGAAAATTCGGGACCACTCTGCTTTAGTAGTACCCTTATACTCTGAGTGTTTTCAAACGCATGGATATAGGTGTCAAATTTGTTCCAATAACTTTCGAGTAATAGATAGATAGATAGAGGGAGAGACAGACAGACAGACATATAGCTCGCTCCGGCCCAGTCATGGTATTAGCTGTCAGTAGCCAAAGAATCGACAGGCATGCAGGCAGACAGACAGACAGATACTTCACTAGCAGTGAGCACTTTCACTTCTGACGGCTAATAGCACGATAGTGCCTTCTTTTTTAATTGAATTTTCTACAAACACGTTTCAGATGCCTATTCCGATTATATCGAAACTTGCGAAAACTTTTCCAGAAAATTCATATTTTGGAGGTTTTTCTTTTTCATGAAACTTTCAAATACCTTTCAGATTGAGATTATATTGGAATTTAATACGAAGAAATAATCGTCGGGCGCGCGCATCTATCTAAAATCCGAAATTTCGATGAGTGTCACTGTGTGTACGTGCTCACCATTCTTTCCCACCACATTAAATTCTGATATAATCATAAAGGGATATTCATTAAAAAATTGTGAGTTAGGAGGAAACAAAGCCATTTTCTCTTCCCACTCCTGTAAAAAATCCAACAAAAACAAATTGTGACTAAGGTTCGGTGGAAAATTTTAATTCAAACCTTATGAAAAAACATTTGTACTGTAAGATGAATCTCTTTAGGGTTAGTAAAGATATACCTATTAGGATACAAAAAGAGCCAGTTACAGGCGGACTTAATCTAATATAGGGGAGCAGGTAGTATATACGTCTTAATAAAAAAAATTAAAAAAAGGAAATAAAGTATTGAGAAAGAGAAAGAAAAGGAAGCAGAAAAACATGTATTTATAAATATATAATTCCACAACCCAACAGAGGAAGTACTAGTGTATGTGTATATATATAGCACGGAAGGCAAGACGTTAATCTATGATGATATACACGTAAAAAGGGCAACAATTTAAAATTTCATCTACTTTAAAACAGCTAAATTAATGTCTCAAAAGTACAAAAATTACGCAACAATGAAATGTTACTGCTAGTTTGAGATAGAGATTCATAGAGAAAATTACCTCACCCAATTAAACAGTATCGGATTTACTCTTCCTGTCCGCAACGTCCCAAACAGAAAGGAATTCAATTGGGTGCTTTTTGGGCAGGGTAAAAAATAGTATTTAAAGATAATCAAAAGCCGCCAAGTTGAAAAAGGTTAACGGCGTACCCGACCCCTCTCCCACTTAAAAAAACAATTTGGAGGAGATGGAGTATATGTAATCTAGGTATACCCCCCGCTTTTAAATTTTTTTTTTTTTTTTTACGGAATCCCACGTTTTAGGCTATGGAGATTCCGATTCTGAAAAAAGATTTTCAAAAATCTCTTTATCAAAATTTCGATTCCCCCCCCCCCGGGTCTTATATAGATCCACAGGGTAAACCTAACCCTAGTTTTTGTGAGATTTGGCTGTTATTTCTAGCATGTAAATAGCCTGCTTGGTGGGGGGGGGGTTGAAATTTAAAAAAAATTTTTTTCAGAATCGGAATCTCCATAACCTAAAACGTGGGATTCCGTAAAAAAATAAATAAATAAGGGGGGGAGGGAGGTTCAGATTACATATAGTCCATCTCTACCTAATCGAAATCTACACCATCTGAAGCGTATTTGTAGAACAATTCCTTAGAAAGCCAGCACCGTGTCTACAAATATAGACATTTAACTATGACAGAGCTTAAAGCATGCAGATTTGAAACAATAGACAATAATGACGGCAACAAAATAAACTCGTTAAGAACGTGGATATTATTACTCCGAAATGCCGTCATCTATCGCTAAGAACACTCAGAGTTCACAGATTTGAAGACAAAAAATAAATGTTGATTGTAGCTACGTAAAAAAAAAAACACCGTTTTCGCATTTTAAACTAGAATTGAGAGAAGGAAAAGCTATAGAACCTAAGACGAAAATTTTTACGTATAAATCTGCTATGACAGGGCTTGTGCACATGCCGCCATAGCAGTTGCTGTTCTTAGCTGTATCACCACGTGTCTTTATACCGAGTTGAAGATGTTTCATATAAACGGACTATTATCGACTTAATTAGCAGTTTAAACATCGATTTAAAGCAATAAGGTAAACTAACAAAACTAAATAATATAGTAAATACGTTTATATACCTTGATTGGATGGGAGAACAGGTAGATTTCTTCAAGGGTCTTGATTTTGCCGTCTTTCACCAAACGACCTAATTTAGTGACGGGAACCCATTCTTTGTCGGCATCTTTAGCACCACGACCTCTTCCGCGGCCTCTTCCACGTCCACGGCCACGGCCGCGACCACGTCCTCTACCACCGAAACCGCCTCTGAAACCTCCTCTGCCACCGGCTGAAGCTGCGTCCGCCATTGCTACAAATTAAATAAAATACAAATTTTCTTATCACAATATCCCTTAAAATTATAAGTAGCTGACATGCTTGAAGGAGTATGTTTATAATCTTCAAAATATATTTACAAATTAATCATCCAATGAAGGAAATAAAATGAAAAGAAAAAATTCTAATAATCCAAGAAATAGAGACAGAGTACACCAACTTACATGGTCTGTGAGAAAGAGGAGGCAGATTTCATTTCGGTATTTATATTCAGTCGATTATACCGGAAGTACCCTCTAATATATAATAGACTCTTCTAACTAGAATTTCGTGCGCTCCAAAAGGAGGGGTGGTAGCCTTAATGAAATTATGTTGAATCGTTTAAACGAAAGCTAATGTGTTATCTAGTATTTATATTACATTTTCTTACATTAATAGTTTTCAACATAAATTCTTTGGTAATTAGAGGCAGTAATATTTTTGAAGCTTTACTGTCCTAAACATGCCGTATTTAATACTGTAGAAGGGACAGAAAACAAGTCAAAAGGATAAGTAAAAGTGCCTACTGTAAAAAGAAAATGAGATGAAAAAAAAGTGTGTTGTACAGTAATCCCCACCTTCCGTGTACATTATGTTGGGTAATTCATCAAATAGAGATTGATAAAACAAATACTGGACTTTGGGGCTGTGGCACCTCTTTCAATAGTTTAAATAATCATATTGACCTCAGTATTTATTTCAGTCTGCTACTTATATCAATTTCTATTCGTTGAATTACGCAACAGAAATTTTTTTTTTAATATTTCCAAGTTGTAGGTACGGAGAGGGGATGGAAAGACTCCCCCTTCCATTTTCTCTTTTTTTTCCGCCAAAAACACCCGTTTTCGGATACGGAGATTCCGGAAAATTGTCAAAAATCGGCGTTTTGAAATTTCGCCCCCCCCCCCCCACACACACACACACAATTTCTTCATTTTTTTTTTTCCCTAACCTAACCCTAAAACCCTAACCGTAACTACAAAAATTTCTGGAAATTTTTTTCAGAAATCATAATCTCCGTATTTTGCCCCATATTTTGAAAAAACAATTTCTGAAAAAAGTTAAAAATGGAGAAATTGGTGGTGGCGGAGGTTATTTCAAAATGCTGATTTTTGCCAATTTTTTTGCAGATTCGTATTCTCCATAGCCGAAAACGGGGGCTGGAGGGGGGGGGGGAGAAAAAAGGGGTGTTTGAGTGGGGTACTAGAATAAGTTTTGCCAAGGGGATGCTCACATTATTTTTGAGAATCTGCAGCGAGATGTGTAGCAAAAGTTGTTGCGGATGGTTCAATGTACGTTGTCGGGTGTGGCAAAGGAAGATAGGCATGTTGGACGACATCAAAGGAAAACAATGATGAAAGCATCAGAATGTAGTTTACATAATTTATTTGATCAACAGTGGCATCTACGTTTTGGATACACAAATCTTGATTTACAGTATCAATGAAGGAACCAACTCTGTCGAAATTTGGTGAAAAATTTGTGGTGGTGTATTGAACACATTTTCACCAAATTTGGCAAAAATAGTCATAACCCTAATGCTAACCCTAATCCTAATCCTAAAACCCTAAAGCTAAAACCAGTACAAACACACGAACAATGTCATAAGTAACAGTACCGCCGATAATTGTTGACAAACAACGGCAGTAATTTTATTCAAGGGAAAAAATCCCATTACACTGCTACAACGTGTTGTTGACAACCCACAGCAGTAATTGTTTTCACCTAAATACACGTCAGTGATTGGTTGAAATTACCGAAATACAACTTTTAGCATGAAATAACTTTGAATATACAAACTTTTCTTAACAAGGCTAAGAGAAAAAGATGTTTTATATGACACATTCTACCAGTATCCCAAGTTTGAAAGTGCTTCGTTAGAAAACAAATGGTGTCCGCCAAATCAGAAAGATCCAATATTTACACTTTCTCTTTTAAAAAAAGGTTGCAGGATGTCACGTGCAGTTACCAGTAAATGTCCATAATATGGTGTAAAGTTGTTAATCTGAAGCAGGGATTCCCAATGTGTGTTCTGCAAAGCCCCAGGGTTCACTGAAAGTTTTCAGGGGCTCCCCGTTTTTAAAAATAATGTCGAAGGATTCTGCGGCAAAAAAATTTGGGGAACCACTGATCTAGCAATTAACTAAATATTTTTAGGCTTATCGAAGTCATGTCTCAACAACTTCATACAGTGGTGTTTGCTGTTGTTTGCCAATAGTGCTGTCTGTGAAATACGTTTCTAACCATGTAAACAGATGAGCGTATGACACATGTGTTTATTGTATTTGGAGGTGAGGAAAATATAAAGGGAGCCACTCATTTAGTGATTAATTGAATGTTTTTAGGCTCATCAAAGTCACACCTTTGTACGAATTCAGACAGTGGTGTTTGCCAGTGTTCGCCAATAGTGCTGTCTTTGAAACATGTTTCTCTCCCTATAAAAAATGAGTGTATGATGCATGTGTTTATTGTGCTTGATGATGTATGCAGGCTTGCAGCATATCTTGTGCAATTTACCCAAATACGACAACTTTAACACGAAATAACTTCTAAAATATGAAATTTTGTCAAAAACATTCAGAGTAAACCGTGCTCTATCTGAGAAATTCTACCAATATTCGAAGTTTCAAACTGTTTAGTTAAAAAAATATTAATTAAAAAATCTGTGATTGAGACGGAATAGATCCCATACATTTTAGTAATGGTGATGTAGCACCCATCAACAGATGTGTAGTGCTCGCTATTAAATGGTGCTTTACTATAAGCACCGAGCACTCCCCCTATAGAGCAGACTACAGTAAGGCAGTCACACAATTTTGTAACAGTGTTATTTCTACGTACAAGATAATACAGTACCTTGACCCAGAAATGTCTTGTTTGTGAAATACTAGAGTTAACATTTATACAGGGACTATGGAAAATTCACAATTCTTTGGTCAAAAATAGGGGGTCAACTTTCACATGAGATCGACTATTACTCGAGTATATATGGTACATACATATACATATATGCATATATATAGTCATACATACATATACATATATATACCTAGGCCTATTTCCTATTGTTTTTTTTTTTAGGTGGAGGTAGCCACATGATATACACCAGACATTCCAATCATTTTCCAGCTCAAAGGGGCAAGCCCCATTCTATGCTTGGGTCAATCAGCAGCAGGGCCCAACAGCATATACTGGTTTACCCCTGCCACATCATGCTGGTTCCGTACCCCTTTGAGCAACATCAAAATTCACTCATCCATCTACAAACACTCTCCAAACTTTCATATCATTCATAAACTCTCTTGCCTCTCTCACTCCAATACCTCTAACCACTAAAGCTTTCCTCACTCCATCCATCCACACAAACCAAGGTCTGCCTCTGGTTCTGCTGCCTATCACTTCAGCCTTCATCCCCCCTCCCCCCTTACCATCCACTCCATGTGGCAAAACCACCTCAGCATTCATCTATCCAATTTGGTTGTTAGTTTTTCTCTCATTCCTGCTTGTCTTCACACCTCCTCATTCCTCATCCTGTCCATCCATGTCACACCAACCATAGCCCTTGGACATCTCATCTCAAACACATCTAGTCGCCCCCTTTCCACCTCTCTGCACCATATAACATTGTCGGCACAATCACACCTCTTTTTACTTTCATACTCAACCTTTTATTCCTCAGCATACCTTTCACATTATCTCCAAGTACCTTACTTCACTCTGTATCCCACCTCCTCAGCCAACCCCCACCATCTGCCGTCACATGACCCCAGATACTTAAAAATACTCACCTCCTCTAACATTTCACCATTTATACTCACATCCATCCTACCAGCCATTCCATCTCTCAAACATCTCATCACTTTACTCTTAGCTACATTCACTTTCAGTTTCCTCCTCTCGCACCCTCTTTCAAACTCTACAACCAGTCTCCTCAGTTAACCTTCCAAATCCACTGCCAAGCTGTATCATCAGCAAACAACAATTGACTCACCTGCCATTTTTCTCCCACTATTTGGGCTCCCCTACCAAAGGTTCTAACATTTACCTCTCTCACCATACCATCTATATATAAATTAAACAGCTACAGAGACATCACACAACCCTGTCTTAACCCCACCTTCACATCAAACCACTTACTTCACCACCCACCCTAATGCATGCCCTACTTTTTCTATAAAAACTGATACACATATATAAGAACACATACAAACACCAAGCCTGGAACCTTCCAAGTGTTAGATCTGCAACTTACATTGAATCATGAACCCACATGCATTTATGCATGGGTGTATATTTGAATGCATATGTATGCATGTACATATATATGTAGGTATATGGATATGTTTGTATATGCACACGTATGTACAGATGTATTTGTATGTGATATATACACATATGTGCTGAATTTGTCGTATGCTTTAAAACTGTTTCTATCTCTTTTCTGGTTCTCCTCTTTTCTCTGTTTTATTTTGGCTTTCTAGATACTTATTTGACTTTACCCAGACATAAACTGAGACTTAACTGACCTCCTGTTGATAAGTATTACCCAGACATATAAACACATGTGTATACACACACACACATATGTATATAATCATACTCATATATATATATACAGGGTGTTCCAAAATTAAGGCAACCAACTTGTTTCAATTTGGTCAATATTGTTATATGTTGGGTCCAAGTGTTGCAATGCAATGGTATGGGAAATACAATTATGTAACTACCACATTTATTCAATATGACTACCTTTGTTTTGAATCACAACCTTAAGTCTAGGTGTGAATGTTTCGCACAGCACGCAGTTATTCTTGCAGAATCAAAGCCCTTTCCTGGTGCAATTTTGCCTTCAGAGCATTGAGCAAAGCATGAAGAGTGCTTGGGACCCTCGTCTTCAAAATGGATCATACAGAAAAATCCAATGGGTTGAGAGCAGGGCTTCTATGAACAATGGAATGTTTTTTCTGAAACCAGTGGTTTGAGATCAGGGCTTCTATGAATGATGGAATGTTTTTCTGAAGCCAGTGTTGTGTCTGTTTGGAGCTGTGGGGTAGTGCTAAGTCCTGTTGGAGGCTCCAAGGTGCACCTTGAAAGTATTCATTCGTCCATGGAAGCAGGTCAGCTTCCAGAAAGTCGCTAATGTATCACTGGGAGTTAATTTTAACACCTAAGAGCACAAAAATGAAGGGAGACTTTCCAGTGGCTGTTACAGCCGCCCAAACCATAACTGACTGTGGATTCTGACGTCGATTTACGAGTCTACCCTCAATGGAGTCAGATACATTCCAAAATCGGTCGTTCTGGTGGTTTACTGTCTGTTCGATGTCAAATTTCTTTTCATCAGTGAACATCAGGTTGGGCAATAATCTGACAAGGGATAAGACGGCTTCTCTCAAGTCTAATGACCATATAAACTTGTGTGAGCTCATGACGGAGGATCATCTTGCAGAGGTGAGTCCTGAGATCCTCTTTCAGCACTCGATATATAGATGTTCCTTATTTTTGATAAGCTGAGGGGGTCCGCACACTTCTTTTTTCGGCTACGTCCAGGTAGATCAGCGGTGGAATCAGTGTCTTGAAATTTCTTGACAATTTCCTATACTGTTGCTCGGTTAATTTTAAGCTTTTTCCCTATAGCTGTATTACTTTCGCCTCCTTTGTGGAGGGCTATGATTGCATTTCAGTCTATAGCCATTATCTAATTTATAAATCTGAATTTATTTTAGTCTGAAACAAAAAGAAGACACACTAAGCTTTTATAATTATGTATAATTTTCCTTCACATCTTATCACATTTATTGATAGTTATGAAAGCTCGAAACTTCGGTTGCCTTAATTTCGGAACACCCTGTAGTACCTACATATACATACATAAATATCAATGAAAAACAATAAATATATATGTTGACTAAAACAAACATACGTCCACATTCAGATGAACATGATCAAAAACTCTGCAATACAAACCTACCCAGATAAAAAGTCAAAAATTTAATACAAACAATACACACTAGGTTAAAAGTTAGTTTAAATAAAAGTAAACCTATCCCTCCTTTCTTCCCCTGCCTCTGCTAACAAATGCTTATTTATTTAACACCACGACCTCCCGTTTTTCTATTGACAACTTTATACCTCCTACCTCCTCATAAAGTTTTGATTACGTTAACAACTCCTACTCCCACTACCATCTTTATCTTCTCCCTTATGTTATTTGCTGAAATTTTTCTTGCGTTTGGATATATAAGCGACATCAAATCCACTGTCATAATGTCTTTCCCTTTCGATACCAACCAGGCCGTAACCGGCCGTGATTTCAGCACAAATCTCGTTAGTACATTCGTGAAAACACGTGATTTCGACTTTATGATTTTTTTGGCGGCGTCAACGAAAAGTGGGCCACATGAGTTGGAATTTCTCCGTTTTGACGGGGATTTTTCAGATTTTTTTTCACGGTGCTCTTGGAAATGATCTGGAGCATCTTTTTAATCCGTACCATCTTCCCCTCTCCCGACCAATTTTGGTTGATTTTGTTGGCATGATGATTTTTTGGAGTACGCACTAAACTATAGAAGCCTTTTCGGTAAAAAAAAAAGTAAATATTTTTAGACGGAAAGGTGTATGATTCAAGGGAGATTTGGCTGTTATTTCTAGCATATCTCATTACCTGTAAGGTTTAGGGTTCATAAAAATCAAATTTTCAAAAAATCTTTTTCGATAGCATATATGAGTTTATTATGCTTATTAACGTGGAGAAAATATTGAAAAACATCAATACTTGTCAGAGTGAGAAAGAAACGAGGAAGTAGTCGTGGGATATGCCAGAAACAATAGCCAAATCTCCCTTTAGGTACACACCTTTTCATCTGAATTTTTTTTTTTTTACCGAAAAGGCTTCTAAAGTTTTAAGTGCGTAGTTCCCCACCAAAATCGTAAGCTCGGCGCTCTAACCACTGAGTCATGCGCCTTCACAATGCCAGACCACACATCAAAAAAATAACATTGGCGAAACTACAGGAGTTGGAAGTTCTCCATCATCCATCATACTCACCTGATCTTGCCCCCACTGACTACCACTTCTTCCAGAATTTGGATAACTTTTTGACGGAAAAAATTTAATTCAGACGATGCTGTAAAATAGATCTTCCAAGATTTTGACTCTAGATTGCCAGGCTTTTACAGTTCTGTGCTGGACAAGCTACCACTGAAATGCCAAAAGTGTATTGACAATATGGGTGCATACTTTGATAAATAAAACTATTCCAAACTTTTTTTCTTTTCTACAAATTTTATACTTGACAACCTAATATTTTGTTGAATTTGCCTATAATTAGAGTCACTTTGAGACAAAAGTTATGCAATACAATTGATTAAGAACCTTTTCTTCAATTGTGTTCCAAAAATCACACTAATATTCTTTTATTCTTTTACTTGATTCAGTCATTTGACTGCAGCCGTGCTGGAGCACTGCCTTTGGTCGAACAAATCAATCCAAGACTTATTCTTTGCAAGCCTATTATTCTATCAGTTGCCTTTGCTGAACTGTTGAATCAAAAGGCTTTGGTCAGCTCAAGGCTATAGTAGAAAACACTTGCCCAAGGTGCCACACAATGGGACTGCTTCTGCTTGGCACCACTGAAGCTATATTTCTAGTAAGGCAATTGCAGGAGAAATATCTAGCGAAAGACAAACCCCTGTACTTGGCTTTTGTTGACTTGGAGAAAGCCTTTGACAGGGTCCCTCGATCCATTATCTGGCGGTCAATGCAGAAACTGGGAATAGACGAGTGGTTGGTAAGAGTTGTACAAGCTCTGTACATGGATGCTGTCAGTAAGGTGAAGGTTGGCAATGAGTATAGTGTAGAATTCCAAGTAGAAGTAGGGGTTCACTAAGGATCAGTCCTTAGCCCCCTCTTATTCATTATAGCCCTCCAGGCAATAACAGAGGAATTCAGGACATGCTGCTCCTGGGAGCTCCTGTATGCTGATGACCTTGCTCTAATAGCCGAGTCACTGCCAGAACTAGAGACGAAGTTTAGGGCGTGGAAGCAAGGTCTAGAATTGAAGGGCCTTAGGGTTAACCGAGCAAAAACCAAAGTCTTAGTAAGTAGGAAGGCTGACAAATCACAAACCCCTTCAGGTAGATGGCCACAATTACAATTTCCATTTGATTTTGATGTACTTGACTCAGTAGGTCTCCTCAAGCACAGCATGTCACCCTACGATTCAAGGTGCTTTGGAGTCGGCTGGTTATATGACACTGGTGTAGATTACAGCTGTGAACTCACTTTATTTGCTGGGTCTTCTCAGTCACAGCATATCTCCAGAGGTCTCTGTCTTTCGTCATTGCCTCTGTGAGGCCCGACGTTTGAAGGTCATGCTTCACCACCTCATCCCATGTCTTCCTGGGTCTCCCTCTACCCTGGATTCCTTCAACTGTTTGGCAGTGGCACTTCTTCATACAGCTCATCCATACATAGTACATGACCATACCAACGCAAACGTCTCTCTTGCACACCACATCTGATGCTTCTTATGTCCAACATTTCTCTCAGGGCACTTACACTCTGTTGTGTGTGCACACTGACATTATACATCCAGTGGATCATGCTAGCTTAATTTCTTTCAAGCCTACGCATATCTTCTGCAGTCATGGCCCGTGTTTCACTGCCGTGATGCATGGCAGTTTGCACACATGCATCATGCAATTTACTTTTCACTCTGAGTGTGAGGCCCTTTGTCACCAGTAGAGATAGGAGCTTTCTGAACTTTGCCCAGGCTATTCTTATTCTAGTGGTAACACTCTTTGAGCATCCACCCCCACTGCAGACTTGGTCACCTAGATAGTGGAAGCTATCAACTACTTCTAGTTTCTCCCCCTGGCATGTGGTGGAATCTGTTTTCTGAGCATCTGTGGTGTTTATTGCCCATGCATCTGTCGCACACAAAAGCTATTTTCCCGGTTAATCTTCCTTTGATGTTGCTGCACCTCTTATGTGTCCATAGCTTACACTGGGTACATCTTAGGTTGTTTCTATGTACACCTTTTCTACAGATCGAGTAGGGCCACCTACCTGAAGGGGTGTGTAATGTGTTCGCCTTCCTACTGACTAGAACTTTGGTCTTTGCAGCATTGACTCTAAGGCCCTTCGATTCTAAACCTTGCTACCACACCTGAAATTTCTTCACTAGTTCTGGTAATGATTCTGCTATGAGGGCCAGGTCATCAGCATAGAGGAGCTCCCAGGGGCAAGTGCACCATAATCCACATGGACATATTTCTCTCCTGTGACATCACAATTTTCTCTCATATTTATTTTATTATTAATTTTATTTTACAACTGATAAAGAATAGCATTGTTGGCTACAAGTATACAAAAGGCTACTGCATTTCAGATACAGGAATTATCAGATTACCTGCAATTCAATGCAGAACAAATATCTGAAGGAATTTCGTTTACAAAGCACTGGACTGGTTTTTTAAAAAAGCTTTCTCATAAATATATACATACATGTATAGTATACAGGCTTCCATCCTGTTTCTGTCTACCAAATTGTACTCACAAAGCAATGGTCACTGAAAAGCAATACTAGAATACATTTGCCCATTGGGATCACAAACTTCTTAATCACATAGCTATGTCAGTGCCTCATTTCATCTGTGTTTTCCCTAAACCTTTTTATATATTTACATTAATGAATTATATATCAAATCTTAAATCATTAAATTACAATAACAGTAATGAGTAAAATTGATGTAAAAAATAGAAAAATATAATAGATGAATATTAAATAAACAATTTTCTCAAGCTTCTTTTTTAATTAAAACTGTGCTTTATTTTCAAAATCCTCCACAACGAAAATTCATCATAATATTCCAGAGGTTATATTGTTTCACAGTCCAGTTTATCAATTTATAAAATGATAATGGATTAAAAAAAAAAATTTAATGTCTTTTTTACTTTGGCCAGAATTTTCTTACTCTTATTACATCTGAGAAATGTTTCTTGAAACTATATATCCTTTTGAAGAAGCAGAAAGACTTGGAAGTAAATATTTAACAAAAGAAAACTTCGTATCTCCTTTATGGCATTTTTTGTCATTTCTGACAGAATTTTGACATTGATTTATTTTGGGAGAATGAATTTAACTGCATGAGTGTTTTCTTCTCTCATCAATTTTTAATTGGTAATGAACCCCAGAATTGACCAACTATCTGCTTACATATTACCAACTGGATGATATTCCCTTGTGAGGTTTTTTTTTTTTTCCTGATGAAATTTTTCTTTCTTTCTGTAGACAGGTACTTGCTCAGTTGTCTAAGAAATGGTTTTCACAAACCAACAATAATGTTGTTTCCAATCAGTTTGATTTGTAACTTTACTTTTTGCTTCCACCCCACAACCAACCTTTCATCAATTCACGAATACCACCAGTCTTTTGTTCAATCTTACCATCCAAGGACGGAAATGAAATATGATTGAGAGCCAGGTCAAAGAAGAGAGGTCTACAAGGAATGGGCTCAAATTCTGGGGGAAAGGTTACAAGTTTAGGATGTTTACTAACTAGTGATGGATCTTCAAAATACTGCTCAAGTCTCTCCATAAGAAGCTGTAAATAAATAGAGAACATAAAATTACAAAAATAAACTAGAAACTTTTATTTATAATATAAATAAAATTGTAGCAAATACATGCAATGTAATATAATACTGAATATTTGCACTGAAGTGATATTTCACCTATAATTATGGGTAATTTAACAAGGTTTTGCTAATTGTATTTCTGGGGTGAAGTGGTTTGATGGGTAAGGTGTAAAAAAATATATTTATCATGCCTGCCAAAGCAGTAGGTATGGAGCTTGTTTTAATTAGTTATGTAATAACGAATATATATATTTTATCTACAGAATATATTTTCTCAAATATAGAGTGTGGCAAGTACTTTAGTAGTACAAGCCAAATACTAATATCTTGCTTAGAAACCAGGACAAAAGTGAAAGAGAAGTAAAGTTAGTTAGTAGATATATCTTATAAAAGTTGTTGCATTCAAATTAACAAAAAATATTTTGCTGTGCATTGGGTATCCTTAATTACACTTGTCTGTCTCAGTCCTTGCAATTGCAGAAAATAGTAACTTGATCCCTGAAAAACGTTACTTGAGATCAAGGGATAGATTTACCATTCATCTGATTTAGTCCAAGAAACTTGAAGCAGAAACTGCAACTTAGAGGCCTCAAGGACTTGAAAACATTTCCTAGGAGTAATATAGTGGTCTGGACAGTTATTCATCCATTTTTTTGTATAAGGATGGAGGAGATATTTAACATTTCTAACACCTAACATATAAAGGAGAGTAAAGAATATAATATTAATGTTTCTGCTGTTAAAAAGAGAGCTAGTGAATAGCATATAAAAGGTGTTATTAGGCAGAAACTGAGTAGGTTGCTTGCAGTTACTACAATAGATGCTTTGTAGACTCCAACAGATGGAATCCATGACATAGGGAGAATTTTCCATTTTATTTAGAGTGATACTATCAGTTTAGATAAAGAAGTTAACAAGAAGCTAACATAAAAGGCTTCAGAAGATATTGAAAAGAGTTGCAGTATAACAAATAAGTAAAATAACATTAACAACTAGGCAAGGTGTGGCCATGAGCCAAGATCCAAACATCATAAGCAAACATAAAAATCTTAAACTGTAAAAGTGTGATTTGTATATATCCATTAAAGCTTTCAGTGTGTATTATAAAATGATGTTAATTTAGAGTTTATGTAAAAATTAGAATCATTCAGAAAACAATAGTGTGGTAAATATATAGAAACTGAAAGTTTTAAGAATTTATACTGAGTAATGAAATATCATGAGGGAGAAAATATAGAAAAATCTAATGGCCATTTTTACCTTCTTATTAGAGACAGTTTTCACTGGTTCAGTAATTCCAGTATTCCCAAGGATACTTGAAGCATGGCAGGAATCTCTCATACAAGATGCTTCTTTTTCCAGCTCTTCAATCTTCATTTTTTCATTCTAATGAAGTAATATTGAAAATTTACAAATTTTTAAAAGCATGAAATGAAGATTTCAAAACTGTAAAAATTATACATGATCTGGAATGAAGTTTCATTGTTAAGGAGTGACTACAAGACTAACAAATGGAAAAACATAGTTTTGATTTTTCTCTTTTTAAATCTAATCATTATAAATGATGTGCTGCCAATGTTGATTTTTAGATAATGAACATCATATCTGTTTACTTCACCACATAGAAAGCATTTTCAAAATTATATGTATAAAATGAAACAAATAAATGGTTGAAACAAAATACTATTTGGAAGTGGTCTGGAGTTCCAGGAAATGGTTTTGGACCAGAAGTGTTACGTACTTGATCAGACGATGACAAAATTTATGTAACACTAAAATGTGATATAAAAAATGGAATGCAGAAACTTAAAACCTAATGTAAAAGATGTGAATCAAAGAGGAAGAGATAAAACAAGACAAGTTAACCCTTTAGCATTCAGATTACTCTGTCAAATGTAATACATTGTTTTGAATTAATCATGCATTATCTGCATAGTGTCAGGATTTTGATGATGTAATTGTTTTATTTTTAGAATAACGTTGTAGGACAGGTGTGACAGGTGGTATTTGGTGAGTTTGAATATAAAATAGGTAGAAGATTTTGACTGGATATGGCTGGCTTAAATGCGAAAGGGTTAATCAGTTGTTACATCTAGAATGTAGAGTTAGTCATGCTATAGAGATAGTACATTCCAACCAAGTGTGTACAAAACCGTGTACTTGGATCACCAGAAGTAATAGTACCTATACCTAAGAGACTTAATAACTAGGGAAAATGTGGCTACAAACGGCTAAGGAAAAAAAAAAAAAAGAAATCAAGACCAAGTAAATAGAGATCTGAAATTGACACAAAACAACATTATAGTAGAAAAATAAACTGTTGTTTGACTTACTTGTATATTTAAAAATATTCCAGAGCTTTGCAGTCCATTATAACCATCTAAAGCAAGAGCAATGTAGTGAAGTACTTTTTCATATAATGCTATCGATTCCTTCCATTTCTTATCCATGGAGTATGAAAGAGCAATGTAGAAAGTCCTGAAATAAATGCATTAAATATGAAAAAGACTGTAAAACTTGATTTTTTAGTATTTTTGTGAGAGAAAAATAATATATGAAAATGAAATTGCTTTCTGATAAAAAAAAAATAAAATTAACCATCAGTAAGTGTAGAGAAGAGTGTGTGAGGCAGTAAATTCTTAAGGGGTCAGTCAGGTCTGAAATATGTCACTAATGCACTTGTGAAAGACAATAATTCAATGATTTTTTCATTTTCCTTCCTCTAAATTTTGATATGGCATGCTTATGTAAGAAATCAGTGTTATATACATTCTCTATTGAAATGCTTAAGGTACTAGGTTTTGGATTCTGATTTAAAACATTTCCACAAACATTTTTCTTAGACCAATCATTTAAAATGTCATCTAACCTGCTCTATTTTATGATATGAACAGAATAAAAAAAAGTTAAAATACACGTAAAATTGGAAAAAGATAGAAACACAAAAATCATCATCATCATAAATGTTTTACATCCATTTTCCATACAGGAATGGGTTGGATGGTTTTTCTGAGGCAGTATTTTATAGCCAAGTTTTTCCTACATATTAACCCTTTCAGTTGCTTCCAATGACACAGTGTACCTATTCTAAAACAGTTTTAGAATATGTGCAAACAAGATCTGCATATGACAAGCTTTTATACAGTTTTTTTCCAATCAAATTTCCCCTACAGACATTGGCTAATCCAAAGCTATGGTAGAAGACACTTGTCCAATGTGCTGCACAGTGGGATTGAATCTGGAAACAGGTATTTATGGAGCACACAGCCATACCTATAAATGCAGATTATGGTGGCCTTAATGTAATTTTAGCTCAAATTTTAAGAAGGTTATACAAGTGACACAAAAACTTAAATTTTTTTAGACAGGAAATGGAATATGTAACATTCATGCATCCCAAAGAGCATTAGCAACGTAAATGAAGTGAGAAAAAGTTTGTGTCAAGATTCAAAAGTAAGCGATGGACTTGGCTCACTAGCAACTTATCTTCTGCTCTAAGGCATGAATAACAAATAATTTCAATTTTATTCTTGTAAGGTTTTTCAAAACCTTATATGTGATACAATAAATTGCATAATTTTTCAAACAATACTAGTTTACTAAAGACAAATTGGAATTCTAATTGTACATGAATGATCTATTTTAAAAAAATTGGAACATTTAACACAAAACAGAAGTTACTTACCTAAAAGATTTAAAACTTTGAATTAATGTTTTAACTTCATTAGATAATTTCATATCATCTTCAATTCCAGCTAGGTTAAAGATCTCATTTAAATTCTAAGAGGAAATATGAAAAATTTCATTAAAAGTTAAATTAAAAATTGGAATTTGCTATAACTGTTGATGCACAATTAATAAACAGAAGCTCTCAATACTCTTAATTAGTTCTAGTGTATTACTGAAAACTAGCAAAAATGCTGGCCATAGTATGGTTTGATTATAATTATACTGGATAGTTAAGAAATACTGCATTAAAACATTAATAGTATCAAAACTAAGTCAAAAAGAAAATATTTGTAAAGAAAAATTATTCTCATTTGAAGGAAGGTGTACAGGAAGAAATTAGTGTATATAACCTCATTTATCAGTGATTTATTCATCACTGACCCAGGATAATATGGTATGCTCAATTGTGAACTATGTTACACTTATTACAGATGAACCTGTGATAACATGGGTCAGGGATCAGTCAGAATTTCTGGTTGTACTGCAATTGTACTCCAGCAACCTACCCAAAATGCACTGACTATTGCTTGTATTTACATGACAAGACTATGAGGCTGCATCATCATCATCCTCCCATAACATCTGTTTTCCATGCTGACATGGGTTGGATGGTTTGACTGGAGCTGGCAAGCCAGAGAACTACACCAAGTTCCAGTCTATAGCTGGATGCCTTTCCTAATGCCAACCACTTTACAATGTGAGTTGGGTGCTTTTAACAAGGCAGATTTATGTATTTGTACCCATCAATGTGGGACCAGTGAACAGGAAAAATATGGAGGCACCTGATCCTAACAAACAATGCAGATGAGTGCATTCTCTATAGGAAAAGGTAGAGATGGTCAAGAAAATATGTAACAGTGGAAGCTTCCTTGATTTTGATACCAATGAATCTACCATTTGTTTCATTTACAAAGTGCACAGAGATGATTCATTTATTACGTTCGTTTTGGAACCAAGCCCCATAATAAACAAGGACAGATGTATATCAAGTGTTAATTGCATGAAAGAGACAAGAGAAGAAGAAAAGAAGAATCCGGTAAACATGGTATGCACCCAATCCAATTGACAGGGTGAATTTTGCTGTCAAGAACTTGACTAGTAGATAACCTTTGAGGAAATATTAAAAGGAAATTGACCAGAATGTTTTGACCATTGATGATAGACAGAAGTACATGTTCAAATTAGAAACATAACTTTTATCAGGTTAGTGATTTCGGGGTTTATAAAAATGTAACTACCTGTCAAATGATATAAGATGCAAATCTATGTAATTTTTTAACAAATGTTAATAAAACAGATAAATTAATTTTAAGATAAAAATGGAAATAATTTTGTGGAACCAACCTGAATAATGATATCATAAAGCCGCACCAAATCTTGAGGTTTGGTAACTTTTTTCCCATCTGGTATGGTTTTGTTAGGAAGATATTGTTTCAAATTTTCAATAAGGAGAAGATTTCGTTCAATTGTTTTAGTAAGCCTGATATAAGTGAGGTAGGAGTGCAAATAATGTTGATTAGAAATCCTCACTTCAATGGTTTGACCACGCAATGCTGCCTTGAAGTTCTATACAGA
Organism: Octopus bimaculoides; assembly: GCF_046866305.1. Classification (NCBI taxonomy): domain Eukaryota; kingdom Metazoa; phylum Mollusca; class Cephalopoda; order Octopoda; family Octopodidae; genus Octopus; species Octopus bimaculoides. Next base: position 107,603,903 of record NC_142932.1, on the reverse strand, counting down.
AAAATATAAGGTTAGTGAAGCAAGAAGGAAAAAAACTAAACAAAAATTTATTACATTTGTAAAAATCAGACATCTTTGATGAGCTCTTAAGAAAACAAACACATATTCCACATATTTAGCTTGTAAATGGATGTTTAGGAAAACCATGAATATCACAATACACATTGTATCTTTACCAAAACACTCAATCTGATCCCTAACATTCTGATATTTTGTTACTGAGAAGATAGAAACAAGTATCAAAACAATAAGGTTTATATCTAGAAATGAATATGCTTCAAAAGAAAACTTAATGCTTGCATGGTTCTGTCATATCTTCCATAGAGGCACTAGGTGCTTTTATGTGGTCACCCAAACCACTAGAAACAGCAGCCTGCTCTTTTCTTCTTATTTCATTCATTTTCTATGTTGGTATGCATTGAATAATTTTTAAAAATTACTATTTTATAGTCTAAGAGGAACTGTTTGAAATGATGGGATGATTACAAGTGGAATGTTGATATGTTTGCTCAATAAGGGTTGACCTAGGGTTAAACAATAACACTACCACCTGAAAATGAATATTTTGTCATTCTGAATTATCTGCAACCTCTTTCCAAAAATCCTGGGCCCCTTTCTCATCACTATGCCATATCTACTCCAATCCAAGTAATACATCTTATTTCTCTCTGAATATCCTGGTTCCTCATGGGGAGCTTATCTGGATTTTTGTTATGTTGATTGTCCTTAAAAACTAAAGTGTTGAAACACATACCTCCACAATCCACAAGTATTTTAACAGGGACTTCAAAAACATCCTTCAATGAATTCCTAAGATTCTAGTTTTCAGTAATACTACAAAATGCAATAACTAGGAAAGATTCTGGTGACTCACTCATCCTCTCTAGTTATGAATATAACACAAGGCTTTTACAGATGCTATAAATGTTAGGCCTAACAATATTAATATAACATATGTTTCTAAAACTACATCTTAAAGAGTAGGCTGCCTTATCATAGCTGGAAAATACTTGTCAGCTTTATTTAATTGATGAATTTTCAAGTCAGACCCATTTTGGAGTACTGTCCATAAATTTGAGACACTAGACTGCACCGAAAGATTGGTAAAGATCTACTAAACAACATGCAACTAAGCAAATCTCAGACATACCGTTTTCTCTCCTTTCCTTGTCTACTTCAATTACCATGATCTCTGCTCCTCTGAACCAAACAGTTTTCTCAATCCTTCTACCCTTATATTTTTCCAAAAGAAGTTCAACTGCATCCATCACACAAGTCTCACACTGATGAGATTTCAAATTACACCTTACTGCCTTACAAAAGAACTCACTGGGCAATATAGGCCAAGGTACACCATGCATGAAAAATGTGGTGATGATCATGGTTGGAATACTCCTAGGTCTGCTTGATAAAGATTGATTTGAACATCTAACCTGTCTGGGAGAGCACTGCTGCTCCTTCCTTGACTAACCCATAAAGAAATAAATATGTTTAAATGAATAGACTTTTACTAAACAAATATTAAACTGAAACAACTAAAATTAATTTGTAGATTATTTCCTTTTATCAGAAACGTTTACTAAGAGATAAATCAATATATTCTAAGCTGTTCTTTGAAATTTAATGTTAAACGACAAAAAGTTTTCAAGTAAGTATTCAATTACCTGATCATCCTGTAATGCATCTCTGAGAACTTGTAAAGCATCTATACATTGTTTCAGTAAACTTTCAATAATAGACACTTTCCTATCAAAGCCTTCAGCTGTTTCTACTTGTTTAGCACTCTCTTGAAGGTTTAGCAAGAAAACTCGAACTTGTTCATTCTTCACAGGAACAGTGCGATTACGCCAAGTAACATTAGAGAGAGTTGCAGCTTGCTTTTCACGAGTTTGAGAGAGAAGTTGCTGAAATAAAAAAAAAAAAGTAAAAAGCCAATTATCAAATATTTAAAAATTATTTTTCAATGATTTCTTAATCATTTGACAGTATCTGAAAGAAACGCTTAGAACAAAACTAAAAGAAATACAAAATGATTAATACAGATATAGTCAAAATGTGATTCAATGTCAGTATGAATTGATTGTTTTTACAATAAATTATCAATTAATTATTCAATTAATAATTATTATTTAATCAAAGAAAACAAAATTGTTCAATAAGAAATATTTAGACAAGTTGTGTATGGCTGAAGTTAGTAAGAGTATAAAAAAAAAAAGGAGCCTCATTAAGATAAATAGGTCAAAATACTAACATCAAGATGTGCAAGTTGTGCATCCTGCCCAGATTCAAGTCTCATCCGCATGAGGTCTTTGATGGCGGATTCATCACCAATTCTGAAGCTACAATAACGGATATTAGGTGCTACTTCAGACACCCGCTGAAGATACAGATCTTTTGTTTCATCTGTGAAGGCACTGGCCAACTTCGAGTAGATAGTCTCTGAATTAGTATAAAATTCAATAGCATTTGCCCATCTTTCCAACTCAAATTCTAAAGTTCCTTTCATCCATGCTTGGTAACCCTAAAAAAAAAAAGCACATTAACATCAAAATAAAAAAAATAAAACCATAAGATGATAACCTTTTTCTCTTTTTCATCTTAACTAAGATATATATTATGATTTTAATATTGTTGTATAGTGAAACTGTAAATCCCTCCTGGTAAAAAGTGGTAGTAGCCAGCCATTATAAATAGACCAGTAGCTAGTTGACAGAAAAAGGTCGAGAGTACATGTAGACTGTGTTGATAGTCATGTCTGTGCTGATATAGTAATTATGTTATGTTACCGAGTGGACGTTATAACAATCTCAACCTTTAGAGGATAATAACACTGTACGATTGGGGGTCATGCAGTGCCAGACAGAAACATTCTGTTGATGGCTTTGGAATATAACAACATCTGTCAGAAGGACAACCATCATCAAAAGACAAATAACAGTGGCAAAAGACCACTTTACAATAAATATCAAAAATGTGACATGAAGTTAAAGACAATAATTCATATCATGAAAACAATAAATTCGTAATTCCTTTGTAGAAAGTGTCAAATATAGTATAAATTACTTTCCTAGTTCCCAAATAAGTTAATTATTAGTGGAATAATAATACTATATACTAAATGAAAAAAACCTGCTGTTGTTGTCATCTCTGCCCACTAAGCTCCAGGGCTTTGGTGTACCTAAGTCAGTAGGTGACCCCTTGACCTCACATAAATTTCTATTGCATGCATTATACAATTTGTACCAAACCCACAGATATATATACATGGTTGGTATGTTTGTAGATAATTCAGTTGTGATGGATCAATATCAAAAACAGTACCCATTTCTTTACAAAGTGTAGTTTTGATCTCCAGACTTCTGGGTTATGGGCCTAGCACACTTCTACTGCACCACTCTGGTTAACAAAAATTTTAGCAAATATATGATGGATTATTTCTCATATCATCAGTTCTGAGTTACATTTCTTGTATTACATCATCAATCATATGTTATTTATTTATTATTTCTTTCTATGCATTGGACCATTTGAGATATACAAAATATAGTAACTATAATAACCAATGCTGCAACGCTACAATGTTAACTGACTCAGTGAAAAGCGACATTTGAGTCTGCTGATACTCCAAGAGTCACATTTAACAAACAACATACATAGATCGCTGTGCTGCAAATTTTTCTAGGTGTCACCTCATTTGCTATTTTCAAATCAGCCAGAAGCAAATCAATTCTTTAAATGTTTCCTTAGTGCAGCATATTAGGCAAGCTTGCCAACGCTTTAGAAAAGAAGGGGGGAAGCTGACCTTTCACTGAATTTAGATAGCACTATGAATCTTTAGGCATAACTTTAAATTTATCAAACAAATATAAGCAAACTAAGAATAAAGAGATATAAATTTACACACCTGGGCTTCAAGTTTAGTTCGGGCATCACATTTAGTACTACCACAAAGTTTTGCTAAATCATCTGCATGATTTACAGCTTTTTTCAAACGAGACAACATATGAAACTGTTTCCTATGTTCTGTGTTAGCTTCAGCTTTCAGCTGCATGAAATAACCCCATGCTCTTTCAGCAGAGAAAAGAGGAAGATGTAGATATCTGGAAATAAAATGGATAAATATAAATGCCAAAAAAGCTAAATATATATTAGTATCATTTACATAAAAATAGATAAACATATTTACTATATTTGTTTTTGTCTGTAATGCTGCACATCATCAGCATCAACTTTCTAAGTACTTACAAAACTCACAAATTTGAAGAACAAATATAATTTATCGACCCCCAAAAGGATGAAAGGCAAAGTCGACCTTGGTGGAATTTGAACTCAGAATGTAAAGATGGACCACTAAGCATTTCATCCGGCGTGCTGACGTTTCTGCCAGCTCACCGCCTTATTATTATCTATTTATTACTAATCTATTTGTTTTTTTTATCATTATTGAATCAAACGAAACAGAAATACAATGACCATCTTGAATTTTATCTTTCAGATAATTATTTAACAATGTTTCAAAATTTACTTATAATTAACTGTGTTTCTGTCTGTAAGATTGAAATCTAGTGTATGTATATTTTATGGAACTCAGCAGTTGTGAGATTAATGTGTTGAATTACTAATGCAGCACACAAAATATCAACATTTGAGAATCAACTGAATATTTATTGCCAACACAGTAAACTAAGTATCAAGTACAAAAGGAAGCGATGGATAAATGACATTATGATGATAATATTTACCGGATATCAACCAACATATCATTGGTGATTTTTTTAGAAACAACTTTATGCTTGCTTCCCTGGGGAAAATGGAGAGACTTTCGTATGCGACGAAGTCGACGGCTACAATAGCTCCTGTAAAGCAACAGATAATTGAAACATCAATGACATGTACCATTAGAAAAAGAGATTTCTTTCTGAAACACAAAAATATGTTTTGTAAAAGGAATGTTATACAAAGAATAAAGGTCAAACACAGCATTATTTGAACTGAGAACTGAGGATGAAAAGTTGTAATATATTTAATAACATATATTCTACAGTCTAGACCATCTCTATTATTCTTAAAAGAAATATTCATTTCTGATTTAGATAAAAGCTAGATTTTTGTAAGAGAGTGGACTGTAGTTAACTGCAATGTATCACTGGAAATAATAATTTTGATGAATGGGACTAAATACTGAAAAGCAAATTGTTTAGCGCTATTGTTTCTGCCAACTTGCATTAAAAACAAACATTTAACAATGATTTCAGCCAATGCTTTAGTGTTGAATTTGTGCCTTTGGAATTTTTTAGATGTGAATCTAAGCCTTGTAAATTATGATTTAGTTTTAAAGCATTTCTTTTCAATCTATACCATTTTATATTCATCAATTTAATGAAATTAAAATAACCATTTTCATAGGAACTCATTCTGGTAATAAATATGACTAGCATGACTTTTTAAAAATCTTTTACTTGCTTCAGTCATTGAACTGTGTAGCCAAACTGGGGAACCACCTTAAAGGGTTTAATTGAACAAATCAACCCCAGTACTTATTCTATCAGTCTCTTTTGGAAAAGTGCTAAGTTACAGAGACATAAAAAAACAACAACACTGGAAGCAGAAATGTGTGTGTGAACAAACCTATATACATACGTGTGTATGTGTATGTATGTATGTATGTATACATTCGTAATGAGTTTCCACTCAGCATCCATCTACCAAATTCACTCACAAGGCATTGGCTAGACTGAGACTATAATAGAAAGTGTCCAAGATGCTGCACAGTGGAACTGAACCAGAAATCACATGGTTGTAAAGCAAGCTTCTTTAAAGTCATGCCTGTGCTTATACAATTATATATTTTTTTATTCTTTTATTTAGTTTCAGTCATTGCACTGCAGCCATATATAAAATTAAATCTAAATTAGATCAATGTTTTGAACATAAGGAATTGGTATTCTTAAAACTGAGAATTTGGTGTAAAATAATATAATTTATACACTGAAAGCAGAAAGTGACTTCTGTAAATATATTTTGAGCCTATTTAGAAAATAATGAAAATTAATTTTACCTATAACGTTGATAATCTCCATGTCTAAGGCCATGTTGCTGTTGGGCTTCTTTAATTATCTGTAAAACTGAAGATTAATATTCTCATAAGTAAAAGTTTCAAGTCACATGCACAGAATTAGAAGCAAAAAATATTTTCCAAAATGTCAACTGATGTTATGAACATTCTATTTTGTAATACCTCTATATGCCTATCTGCTAACATTTTTATATGAATTTAAATATATAAATACACACACACACATATGTATTAGTGTGCCTGAGATGTCAAAAGTGAGAATTGTATTAACCTTTTTGATACTAAACTACCTGATACACCTTTGATTCTATGATACAAACACCATGTTTTAAAGCAGTCATGGGCAAACTGGCAGGTGGGACTTTCTGAATGGCATGCCAATGAAAAATGACCTTGATTTTTTTTAGTAGCATGGCCCATCTGATGATAAGCCAAATCCCATGTGGCTACCTTCTCAAAAAAAGATTGCCCGTGCCTGTTTTAGAGTGATCTAAATTTAAACCTTCCATCAAAACATTTCATGTTATGTTCCAAACACCAGCTTAATGATGACAAAGTTATTTTATTAAATTCTTCATCATTTTCAAAATTAACCGAAACAAAGTCAGTGTATTTCAACAGAAATATAATAGCAAGAGGGTTAATTACAGAAAGTGCATTCATAACATCCATAAAGTAATTGATAAACTTCTTGTCTAATGACTTTTCACTGTTTTTATTAATAGTAAAATATTAATCTGTGATCCGAGTCAAAAAACTGAGATCAATAATTTGTAAATGTGACAGTGCATGCTGTCCACAGAGAAGTGGTTAAGTCACAAAGGTACACAACTACGTAGTTAAGTGTGCTATCAATAATTATGGATTTTTCATTGTTCTACTCAACAGCTGAATGGTAGTTATAAAAATGTAATTAATAAATAATAGGTGCAGATGCGGCTGAGAAACTTGTTTCACAAACATGTGGTCGTGGGTCCAGTCCCACTGCACAGCACTTTGAGCAAGTGTCTTCTACTTAAGCTCCAGGCTGAGTAAAGCCTAGGGAGTGGATTTGGTAAGTAGAATATGTATGTGTGTGCGTGTGTCCTCGTGATGATTGCGAATGGATATCCCTGTCATACAAGTGATGTTGTTCATTTCCAGTCTTCCTTGGAAATCAGATCTGGCTATGGAAAATATTATTTTGCTTGGAAACATGTGAGAGTAGATGACTAGGGCATCCAGTTGTTGAAAAAAATCTATCTCATCAAATTCTATCTGACCCATGCAAGCATGAAAAAGTGGACATTGATAATGATACTTTCTTCAAAAATATTAAGTTTCATAAAGATTTCCTTGATTTCATCATTATTTAATCTTCTTACTACCGCACTACACATTGGTAATTATCACATGTGAATTATCATATAATTATATTTATATACAGATCCATACTTTCTCTATATATAATTCAATTAAGTGATTTCAATTCTCATTTCAATGACTTGACTAATTGACTTTGTTTTGCTAATAATTAGGTAGTTAAAAGTTTATTTAACTTGGTAATTATTACCAATCTTTCAGTGAATATAAAACTTTCTGTTCTCAGTTGTAATACTAAAGAGATATACTATTTCCTTGCTTTTCAATTTATCTTTTTGATTATGAATTTACTTGTATAGCTAATTAGATAAATGAAAATTTGAATCTGTCTTCACAGGCATTTCCAATTTCTTTTAGTTGACTTAATATTTCAGATGAATAAAAATTTTCTAAAATAGGCTGTCCATATGTAAGGAATATCCAGTGATGGCTAACTAACTTGTTGGCAATTGATTGTTAAACAATATATTCATGGTTTAAATATTTACACACACACACACACACACATATAGCGCATAGAAGGGATTATGATCTAAGTTGTGTTCTTGTGAAACACATCTGCACATTCCAGTAACCAAATGTATATAACTGTTATGAATTTATCATTTTATTAATATTTATATTCTTAATGTATTTATTGTATTGTAATGAAACGTGTGACATGGAATTAAAAATATACCAAATTTTTCAGTTTTTGTTTTAACACACACATATATATATGCATCTTATGATCCTAAGTTTCACCAGGGGATGTACAGAGTATTCAGGCAAATTATGACATAACTTGACTGAAGACCCTGTACATCCATAGGTGAAACTCATGGTAGCAAGAGACTGACTTGACCAAAATAAAATATATTATTAATCTCTACCATGGTATCCATCGTATCAAGTTCTCTTTATCTAACAGACAACACTAAATGGATTTATATATATATATATATATAAAATTTATAGAAAAACAAAAGACAAAGTGTATGAACAACAAGCAAGTGTATTAGTTTGACACTCGGGAAAATGAAGAAGTCTTTTACGTTTCGAGCCTACGCACTTCAACAGAAAGGAATAAGAGGAAAAAAAAAAAAAAGAGAAAGAATGAAAAAAATTTGTAGATTTCAGTGGTACAGCATATATAAAGAGAAGCTCCAAAATAATATATAACAGTACACAAGAAAATTATAGACATTTAGAAATTATATTTATAAACAATTAAGAATTATCATTTGTTAGAAATTATTGACAGCAGCTGGTATAGACAGACACTTCACAGATGAGATGGTAAATGATTAGACGATTTGCAGATGTTGATAAATACATGCTGTTATAGAAAAAGAAATGATAACGAGAGAATATAAGGTATTAAGAGATTCACAGTGACTGGAATAGAATATAGCTGAAACCAGCCATTAGTATTAGGAACAGTGCACATTACTCTCCTAGATGAAAATAGTAATAAATCGAAAATGTTGCACCTGAAATTCTCTGATACAGAAAAATACTTTTGAAGCATGCTACTCATGTATATTGTTGGATACCTCATCAATTGCTATTTTTCAGCTTTTTTGTATTAATCATCTTTAGAGCTTTTAATTATTTTTGGAGTTTGATAATTATGAAGTAAAAGTACAGGACTACTGATCACTTAATTCAAGACAACTAGCTATGTGCTGAGTCCCTGAGAAATATGTCTCACTTCACCTGTCAGAATAATGGTTTTCAATCCTATTCATTGTTCAGTAATTAAAGGTGAGAAGAGCTGCTAGAGTATAAAATTCGTCTTTCTTGAAACTGGTGCTGAGCAGTAAGCTCAGCTCACAACTGAACAACAGACACACTAGCAACTTGTTTGATTTATGGTTGAAACTTTAACTTCAAATTTACAACACTACATCTGATCACTGTGTAGCTTGACCTACCAATTTTCTCAACAAATGCTAGGCTTTATAATATCTAATCTTTTATAGTGATCACAAATTATAACGATTAAGCTTCCTCTTTAGAGCTGCGCTATAAATCAGTCATACACAAAAAGCAAATTTGTCTCACACTCAAATCCTGCTTCCAAATCATCATCATTATAGTTTAACATCCCTTTTCTGTGCTGGCATAAGTTGTATGGTTCAACAGGAACTGTCAAGCAAGAGGACTGCAGCAAGCCCCAATGTCTGCTTTGAATGCCTTTCCTAACACAAACCATTTTGTCAAGTATATTGGGTGTGCTTTCTGTGGAACTGGCACATCCTCCTTTTATCACTCCCATTATTGTATATGAAACACTTCACCAAAACTAATAGAACTATAATTCCTTCTCATTCCTGTTTTCCTTTTGACAACCTACTTGAAACTAAAGAAACTTATTAATCTTGGTTTCTTTTTTTAGTAGTGTTGCTACCTGATGATGAGCTATGTCTCATGTGGCCCATTTCTTGAAACAATGTTGCTCATGTCTGCTATAAATTTAACAAAAGAGACCCAACTTTGAAAACATGGATAAAAACTGGCAGTTTTATTATGTATGTAAAATGGTCTTCCTTATTTTATTTAAAATCAAGATTAGGAAAATGAAATCCAAACTAAAAACAAGCCAGAGTTTTTAACTCTAAAATTAAGTGACAACTCATAAGAAAAGGCATACTGTCATAGATTTTATTCATTGCTATTATATCTCTGTAACAGAGATATATTATAAAATAATAAAGAATGTATGCATAATATTGAATAATTTTGTTTAATTTTAAACTTTATGCATGTCAAGAAAATTGTTTTCTTAATCTTACATAACACTGATGTAGTTGATTTATACATATGGATAAAATAAAATGGAAATCTCTTTATGATAAAACACCTGTGAAAGTGTATGTGTGTGAGGATATTGAACACTAAACTTGCCCATGTCTAGATTAAAATTGAACCCAAGCCTTTTTAAATACCATCTAACATACTTGAAGAAAAATGGAATATAAAACGAAAAATGGTTTAATTTCTCATTAACTTTTCAACTGTTTACTGTGTTAAAGCTGCAATTTCTATTTGTCATAAAACAACAGATTATATGGAGAACATTTATTTGAATACTAAGGGAAATTAAGTACAGTTAAAATTATATCAACAGCAGTAACTAAAACTACCAAAGTACAGAGGCTGTCTAATATTGATTTCTAACAGAGGAACAAAAGCCACATTTGTTTAAAGGGGTATTAATCAGTGAGATCGATTTCAGTACTTGACATATTTTATCGACCCTGAATAGATGAAAGGTAAAATAGACCCCAGTAGGGTTTGTACTCACAGCATAAAAAGACCTAATTAAATACTGCAAGGTCATTTTATCAGGAATTTTACTGATTCTGCCGTATGCCACCCTGAAGGCTGTGTTAAATATCTTATATCGGCTTAGGAGGAGTAGGAGTAAATGAATTCAACACCGGTAAGAGGAGGAGTAGAGTAAATTAATTCAATACCAATAAACAACTGGTACATATTTATCGATGCCGGAGAGATGAAAGACAAAGACTTTCTTCAAAAGGATGTGAAATCAGAATTTCTGATGTATGGAACTAAATAATACAAAGAGTGTGCTCTAGCGCTTTAAAGTTTCTGAGTTTCTATCGCTATATTTTCTTATAGTGGCACAAAGTCACATATTTGGAGTGGGGACGGAGTAGTCGATTCAACTGATTCTTGTGTTTGGTCACTTCGGCGGAATTTGAACTCAGAATACAAAGTAACCAAAATAGAAATACAAGACATTTTGTCTACTGCCTTTACAGATTCGGCTAACCACCCTTGTCACATTTCGATAAAACCTAAAACAAGACGCTTATTGTTCTTTAGTAATATCCGAAAGATTTTTACAAAAATAAAAAAAATCTAAGAGAACAGAATTTAAACGTTAAAAAAATACTGAAAAGTGTTACAAAATCGAATATCTAAATAGAACAGAACTTCAAAATATATAGTTACATATCAAATTAAATTGTTTTTACTCTGTTGGATTGTAAAGACTGTCAGATTACACTTTCCACGTGTTAGTAAATAGGTACGAGATAACGGATAACATATGGATAACACCCTGTTTTAAAATGAGATTAATTTCGGATCAAAGGGAATTTCTAAAACCATGCTGGTTAGGACAGTTGGATCGATGTTATACATTTCTAAATCTGGATAAAGAATGATGAAATTAGCTGAAAAATTGTACAGCAGCAGATGAACGTCGATGCATAAATGAGCCAAACTGCACGAGATCTAAACATGAGGTGTCATACGTAACTGACACGTATGTGAACATTAAAGCAACGAAAACACAATCGGCAGGTTTTGATTTCGAATTACAACTAGCCTGTAGTAAAGTACAATGAAATGTAAAATATCTTCAGAAAAATATTCCTTATGAATAAGAAAATGGTGCAAAATTCGAACCATTTCTGATGACTGAATAAGCAAGTAAGTACTAGTCTGAATAACATTAGCATTATGAACAAACAACACATAACTAAAAAGATCAAGTAAATTATTATACTTTCAAGTGTAAAACTTGTTGAGGCCGATGTACGATGATCCTTTCTTGATTCCGAATGTTCGTGTGAAGAATCGCCAGCCGCATTACTTGATTGAGCCATATTGAATGACTTAGTTGATGATGAGCGCCACCTACCATACTTTAGAGAGTTATCTCCTCTTGCATATTCTTTGGAAATCAATGTTAAATCGCAATGGCAGAATAGTTAAGTGTTAGATTCTTGGATGAAGAGTTGTAAGTTCGTATTTTACTTCTATGCACTCTGACATACAACTCTTGTAAACTGTAGACTGGTTGTATAGCTTAGTGTTTGTGTGTATAGAAAGTACTTGGGAGATATGTTACTGAGTTCAGCACAAACACAAAAACTTAACTGTATTAATAATGATTTTTTTTTACATGGCTACAAATTTCCAGGGAAAAAGTATAGTAAATTGAATCGATTCTTGTACATACTGTTATCAATTTTATTAACTCCAGAAAGAGGTAAGATGAAGTTTTCCTCCGTGGAATACAGAGTGCTGAGGTTAAATTCTATAACACAATTAGCCAAAGGCTGTATAGAAATTAAAGGTACCAGATATAACAATAATAATTATACACATACATACATGATAGCTGTCCATTTGTGACTGATGAAGACCATTACTGACCATTGCCTATGTGAAGTGTCAGTAATGCCGTGCATGAGGTTATTGCACCCATTGTCAACTTCACCCAGGTTTGTGCTCATGGCATCCATGCTTGTTGTAGAGTCCTCCTACTTGACCAGGTACTGGAAAGTCAGTGATTGCACACCCTAAAATTTTAGGTTCAAGAAGGCTTTTACAACACCTCACATATCCTCTCCACCCTATTGACATGATCCAGAGACAAGCCAGAGAAAGATATCCAGTGCCAAAATAGGTTACAGGCTCAGGAATGTTGAAATGCCATGATCTCAAGTGCATGCAAAATACCTCCAAAATGTTCAATGCCATTCCCAGCATGTCTGGTTTTATGTCAGTGACCTTCTCCAAGAGGCATGCTTTAACAAAAGCTTAGGAGTGCCTCATACCCATGAAAGAAGTTCTGTTGGCCACTTGGTGGTAGTATTAGTTAAAGAAAGAATTTCATTTGCAGTCATGCATTGTTACTCTGATGTGTGATTAATGTTGCAAAGGTAAAAAGAAAAACCTCTAGAGTAACATTATTCAACAGAGTGCATAGCTCGGACATAGGAAGTCTCTCTAAGTTGAACCATTATTTCTCCACATTGAGAAATCACACCTCCAGTACTACAGGCATGTGATTAGAATATCACAGGAAAGAATTGCATGGTAGATTCTTCAAGCTGAGCCAACCAGCAGAAGACACAGAGGATAGACCAAGAATGAAATGTAAGCTCAGTCTTTCATGTTTGGGAATCCAACCAGAAAGTGAATGACAGTTGCTTCTGATAGGGCCCTATAGAGGAGGTGCCTGAGGATTCTACTCCAATGACACTTCCAGGAACAGTGGGCAGAGAAAATGACAGGCTGGATGGATGGAGGTAAAAAGAAGATTATAAAAGAAAGACTGCAATATAGAGCTTTGTTCAACTGGACATGTATCTAATTTTAGATCAACTAATTTGTTTTGTGGTTCTGCTTTCCTTATGTTTAGTTGTAAGAGAGCAAAGCATATGTTTGTCACCTATTGAAATGAAGGGAAAAAGTACTAAGAGAAAATTCCTTTTGAAGTCTGTTTTATATAACCAAAATGATTGAGATAACACTGATCTCTCATTGGTCCAATAAAACAAATGAGTAATAGTGAATGATCAAAACAAGTAGTTTCATGATGGTTGCTACCATTCTATCATTTCTGCTAATCCATTGTCTTCAAATTATCAACTCTTACAACCTAATTTGATCCAAATAAGAGGCTTTTACTACAATGATCTTCTCTTCAAAGAGCTAGAAAACAATTTTTTTCATTTAATGGAATTAGTGGTATATGATAGAAGTTTTGTGAAGGTTTTTATAAAGAAAATATGGTGAATTTAAAGAAAAGTAGTAAAATATACTCTAACACAAAATTAACATTTTGTTTTCCTTTTAATAGTTTCCTCTATAAACAGCAATCTTTTGTCTGTCTATCTGTCACATATCAAAGCCACACACACATACACACACACACACACACACCAGCTGAAAAACACAGCATTGGCAGAGTTGAAGACTCGGAATAAATGGTAACATTGCAAAGCAATTTAACTAATAGTAAATCTTCCCCCCAAAAATACTCAACACAGTTCAAGACAATTCAAAAAAAAGTTTTTCCTAAGAATATTTTTTTTAGATTTCATTTAAACATACAATTTCTATGATTTTGCAAACATTGTACACAAATTTAAATATTTTCAGTCCCTCAATTTCAATTAAGCATTATCTTAACTCTAACCTTCACACACTCATTGTAAGTGCTTACACCAAACCCTTAACCTTAAATCCTAAATGTAAGGCCTTATCTCAAAAAACTCTAACCATCAGCTTATCTCTAAATCCTAAACCCTAATAGTGACCAAAATCCTACTCCTAAATCCTAATGCCAATCCCTGATCCTAAGATTACTTTTTGTGTAGATTAGTAATCTGCTTCATTTAAAGCATACACTTTTGGGAAAAAAAATTGAAATTGAACATGTACCATCAGACATGTACTTTGAAATAAATGGAACAAAAATGATAGACACTTGTAATTTGGAACAACCAAAATATATAAAATATGAAGAAAATTTTAGAAAAAGATATGGAAGTTATGTGGGACATTTATCAATATTTTGTGAAGCCATATTAAAGTGCCAGACATACTTAAGTTGTACTATTACACCAACATTAAGCACCTAGGTTCTTGCAGAGAATAATTGAGGATCTTTTTTCAGTATGTCTTTGATGTGACACTCCAGGTGTTTTCAGTCTGTCGTTGAGAAACTCACTGGATATTTCAGTACACAATTTCAAAGACCGCAGCTGTTGATTCATCATTTCTTTAGTATGGTCACAGGTATTTCAGGTAGTAAATAGTAAATATATATGTTAATAGAGAGAGAGGAGAGAGGGAGAGAGAGAGAGAGAGAGAGAGAGAGAGAGAGAGAGGATAGGTGGTACAAATAGCAGAAATATATCTCAAAACCTAAAAGCACAGTACAACACATACATTATTTAACTGTAGCCTACACCAGTGTCGCATAACCAGCCCATTTAAAAAGAAAAGTACCTTTGAATTGTTGGGTGACATGCCGTGCTTGAGGAGACCTATTGAGTCAAGTAAAATCAAAATACAGTCAAATGGAAATTGTAGTTGTGGCCTAGGCCAGTGCCACCTGACTGGCTCCTGTACTGGTGGCACTCAAAAAGCACCATTCATGCATGGGTCATTGCCAGGCACATAAAAAGAACCATCCGAATGTGGCTGATACCAGTGCCACCTGACTGACTCCCATGCTGGTGGCACATAAAAAGCACTCACTACACTCTTGGAGTGGTTGGCATTAAACGATGATGATGATGATGATATATATATGTATACACACACACACACACACACAGGTGCAAAACAAGATGGAAAAAATAGTAATCAAATACCAAAGGTAGGGTAATATACTTTTTATTAAAGGTGCAAAATTATTGCTGGACCGTTACTCAGACTTTCACACTCCCATTCATCAGACAATTGTGATATATATATATATATATATATATATATATATATATATATATATATATATATGTATATATATATATAAATTATTCATTTAAAATACAGAAATGCCTATAATAGGACATCTAACCCGCTAGAAAGAGCAGCAAGAAAACTCTATACCACAAAAATAGGGATAATTTCGAAAGAGAATGAAAAATAAAAACTTTTACCAGTCTATACTCTGTACCATGGCTTCAAGTTATTTAGCAAGATAAAAACCATGGTACAGAGTATAGACTGGTAAAAGTTTTTATTTTCCATTCTCTTTTGAAATTATCCCTATTTTTGTGGTATAGAGTTTTCTTGCTGCTCTTTCTAGCGGGTTAGATGTCCTATTATAGGTATCTCTGTATTTTAAATGAATAATTTATAGTCTATTGACTAATTTTTATTCTCACTGGACCACTGGTGGTAAATTAAATTTCTAAAATTTTTTTGCTGCCCTATGATTTATTTTATATATATATATATATATATATATATATATAGACTAACTAGCAAGATAGTTTTTGTATGTGGTAGATGCTCAGGAGCAATAGACACTGAAAATCTGCAGAAAACAACCTTTGCCACAATCCAGGGAAAAAACTGGATGTAGGTGATAGCTTCCGTTATCTAGGTAACCAAGTTAGTAGCGAGGGAGGGTGCGCTGAAAGTGTAGCTACTAGAATAAGAATAGCCTGGGCAAAGTTCAGAGAGCTCTTACCTCTGCTGGTGACAAAGGGCCTCTCACTCAGAGTAAAAAACAGACTGTATGACGCATGTGCATGAACAGCCATGCTACATGGCAGTGAAACATGGGCTGTTACTGCTGAGGACATGCATAGGCTCGCAAGAAACGAAGTCAGTATGCTCTGATGGATGTGTAATGTCAGTGTGCATACTCGACAGAGTGTAAGTACCTTGTGAGAAAAGTTGGACCTAAGAAGCATCAGTTGTGGTGTGCAAAAGAGACGATTGCGCTGGTATGGTCACGTGGTGAGAATGGATGAGGATAGCTGTGTGGAAAAGTGCCACACCCTAGCGGTTGAGGGAACCTGTGGAAGAGGTAGACCCAGGAAGACCTGGAATGAGATGGTGAAGCATGACCTTCGAACATTAGGCCTCACTGAGGCAATGACTAGTGACTGAGACCTTTGGAAATATGCAGTGCGTGAGAAGACCCGGCAAGCCAAGTGAGACCATAATCTGTGGCCTCTGCCAGGGTTGTAGCCAGCTCACTTATTCATACCTTTACTTCATTGGACACTAAACTCAGCTTGCGAAGACCTGTTGAGGCAAGTGAAATCGAAATCAAACCAAATTCGACAACTGGCATCCATGCCAACCTCTCCTTCATTGGACACTAAACTCTGCTTGCGAAGACCTGTTGGGGCGAGTGAAATCCAAGTAGAAATCAAAATCGTAATTGAACCAAATTTGATGACTGGTACCTGTGCTAGTGGAGCGCTGTCTGGCTTCCATGCCAGTGGCACGTAAATAGCACCATTTGAGTGTGATCGTCACCAGCGTCGCCTTACTGGCACTTGTGCCAGTGGCATGTGAAAAAACATTTGAGCGAGGTCGTTGCCAGTGCCACTGGACTGGCTCCTGTGCAGGTGGCACGTAGATAACACCATTTTGAGTGTGGCTGTTGCCAGTACCACGAGACTGGTGCTCATGCAGGTGGCACGTAAAAGCACCCACTACACTCTCAGAGTGGTTGGCGTTAAGAAGGGCATCCAGCTGTAGAAACTCTGCCAGATCAGATTGGAGCCTGGTGCAGCTATCCGGTTCGCCAGTCCTCAGTCAAATCTTCCAACCCATGGAAAGTGGACATTAAACAATGATGATGATGATGATATATATATATATATATATATATATATATATATATATGTATTGTTTTGCCAACCTATATAACACTATTTTGCCATACTATATACATATTTCTATTTCATTTCTAGGTTTCTTATTTTTCAGCACCACTTTGTCTCTTAATTGTGTTATTTCTTCCTCTTATTTACTATTTACTGTAAATCTAGTACTTCCTTATAATGCTATGTTTTACCAGAAGAAGCATGTACAGACAAAGAGAGGAAGAAGCATAGTGAGAGAGAATGAGATGCAAATAGGAAAATAGAGGAGTTTAGAAGAGAAATGTAGGAGAAAAAAACATAGTTTTTTTAAAGGGTATATGTGTGTGTGTGTGTGTATTTATTCCATCTTATCCAACGTGTCCTCGTTTGTAAAATGTTAGCTTGTGACATTGTAGAAGATTTGGCTGTTATTTCCAGTAGGTCAAGCAACCACACAGATTCTCACATTTTCTCACACAAAAATACACATACATATACCTACATATATGCACACACATGTTATTTTTTAATCGTTGATTTCAGTTAACTTGTTAAGTGGTTGCACCTGTTTTTTTTTTGACAAAAGTGGGGAGAGGAAGAGGGAGAGAGAGAGAATGAGAGTAAGGTGGGGGAAAGATAACGGAGAGAGTGGTGGTGTGTATTGACGATCTGAACGACAGCTTATGTAAACTTACCAACTCCTTATCACTGCATACCAATTTCTTACATTCCTTCCTTTCTTTCTAGCCCTCAAATATTCTAGAGATTCCATTTGGGTTTTACATGTGTGTGTGTGTGTGTGTGTGTGTATTTCTTTGTGATGGACAACTCCTTTTTCCTTCCTTAGCTTTCTAAAAGTTACATATATGCATATGTATTGGTGTTGGTGTACGTGTGTGTGTGTATGTATGTCTGTATGTATGTATGTCTCTTCTGAAGAGGGAGCCAGTTTCCAACAAAGATACAAGGCTCCATCTTTGGGATGTAGTTAACACAGATAAATTCACATTTGGAACTTGAGTAAAGTCTTGCATATTTTTACTGTTCCATTCACAGATTGCACTTGTAATGTACGAATTAGACAGTTGATTTCTCTTTCTGAAAATTCTAGTTTATCTAGATTCTCCTCTAATCATTTACTAACAAAATCTAGTGCTCCAATTATTATTGTTATGAATATGAATTCATGTATGTATGTACTTGTGTACATATGTATGCAGTGTCCATCATAATATATTTTCATCTTCCACTAAGCCCTGCCTATTACTTGGAAATTTCCAAATTTAAATTCCATAACTTAACTTTTATCTTACCCCTCTCATTCAAGTTCAATGCAACTCAGCCCACACCTCACACATTTTGTGTACCACAGCCTAAATAGCCAAATGATTGTCTATGGTTTTATAAGTTACTAGCTGAATAGTCCGTCGTTGCAGGGCAATTTTCACAATGTTCCAATGCCTTAGCCTTGCCATCGCCCGTGGTAATGCCGCGAGCATGTTGGCTTATTCAGTATGTTCCACTGAACCTTGAGATGTGGGACCAATTGAGGCACTTGGTGTTGAATTGATGTGTTTTTTCCATTTTTCTTTTTTGTTTCTTGTTTTTTTTTTTAATCTTTCTTTATTCCTCTTTTTCCCTTTTTTCCCTCCCAGTTTTGAATTTGTATTTTTAATGTGGTTTTGTATTATATATGTATTGTTTACATCTGTGTTATATCCTGATAAAAGGTACTCAAAGAGTAACTTTTATTCGCATGACATAGCGATTTCTATCTTGATTTCTGTTTCTTTTAAAAATCCAAAATCCAGTCATAAATGATGCTGTGTTCAGAATCATACAATATTTTGCATATTTTTTCCTGAATGATGCCACATGCCTAAATTCATGAAACTCCAATCCTACCAGCGATCAGCAATATATAGGAGGATTGTATGAACCTGAAAATGTGTCTTATTATACACTTTATCTGTATGTGGTACAATATCCTGATTTATATATATGTAAAATCATAAAATAATCAGAAGACTACATGTTTGAATCACATTGGGGTTACCAAAATTGAAGAAGGCGGTTCTTCCTTTAAGTCAAACGTAACGATTTCTGTCTATTGATCTGTGACAAAATTAGTACAATCATTTTAGAAGGTGTGCAATTCTTTAGTCAGGAATCACTAAAATATAATGACATTATAATTCATATTAGATAAATGTCAACTTTATAATTAATTAATTGTTCTTCCTTCATTCATTTCTCCAATGCATCTTCACATTCAATCAAGCACAACAGCCTTCGTTACACACACACACACACACACACACACACACACACACACACACACACACATGAAAAAAATAAAAGAGAAACCGGAGAAATTGACATATAGACATCAAATTATTGGAACATAATGCAATTCTCAACAATATTAAACTCAATTTCACCTACATCCCTTTTAAGAGGATTTAAGTCCTTGATTTAATCATATATACAGATAAGTTGCAATAATAAATCTCTGAGTGAGATGTAAACAGTAGCAGCACGACATCATGAAGTATATTTGCTACCTAAATGTGGCTGGCCCATATGGAACGATGCCACTGTTGTTTATATCCCCAGGAAGACAGCTCCTCCATCTGGCTAACGACACACTGTCTGTGTCCGATCAGTATTTGCGAAGGGAAATCATCGTTCCCATCTCTAGCCTTACGTGATACACACGGACCCGGGTTTCTGGATAATAACCTGTCATCAGCCTGTGGCAGTCACCAGCTAGGGATGAGAACTGATTCCAAACGCAAAATACTATATGCTTTTTCGAGTGACAAGCCGTTGCTGATCTCGAAAAAGGAGATATCTTAATTCATATTCCATACATTACTGATTGAAGCACAGCATCACGTTAGACAAAAACAAGGGACATAATTCTGACAATATTGGATAAGAGTTACTTCCCTTGAAAGTTTTTCTTGTTTGCATCCTATTTATTTTTAGCTAAAAGTTATAAGTGAATCTTTGTGTGTTATTTTAAATGGCTTATAAACACCTTCCACGCAGCAAAGGAATAAATATTTTACTTTTTCTTTCAATCAAACATAAGTTTGATTTATAGTGCTATCATTTCTGAAATAGAAAAACTGAGTTCAAATTACAGTTTTTGCTTCTAATTAATCTCCAGAAGAATTTTATCTGTAGGCCTACAAGTTTTCAGTCTGTTAACTAACCACCATCATTACTCTCAGCATCACCCTCAATTTAACATCTACTTTTCCATGTTTCGATGGGTTGTATGGAGTTTATTGAGACAGATTTTCTACAGCTGGATTCCCTTCCTGTTGCCAACCTTTACCTGTTCCACAGAATATTGGAAATGAATGATATTCATTTACAGTAATCACATAATATCTAGACAAAGACACAAACACACGCACACACACACACACACACACACACACACATTATCTATTCTTAAATATCAAACAACAGCAGTTCTATCTGTTCGATTTTAATATTTATTCATGAAAGTAAAATTCACTTAGTCAAAGGATCTTTTTTCTTTTCCTTTTCATGTTCTTGTTCTTTTCCTTTCTTGCAAGTTATTTGTTGACCCCGCTAGTGCCACTGACACAAGAATAGCATCCAGTATACACTGTAAAGTAGTTGGTATTAGGAAGGACGTCCAGTGATAGAAAACTTGTCAAAGCTGACATTGGTGTCTGATGCAGTTTTCTGGTTCACCAGCTTCTGTCAAACTATCCAAACCATGCCAGAATGCAAAATGGATGTTAATTGATTATGATAAATGATGATGATGATAACAAAGATTAAAGCCTAAAAATATATCTAATATTTACTAACTACATTAGTACAAGGCTCTATGTACTAATGTAATTACATTATGAGTTCAAATCCTGCTGAGGTCAATATTGTTTTTTATCTTCCTGAGGTCAATAAAATGATTTGATTGTGTCCTTTGTCAAAATTTGTGGCCATGAGACAATGTTAGAAAATTATAATAGGTTTAGATTGAATGTAGGTATTATTTAATTAAGTTTCAATGTGTGAAATTTGTTATTACTAACTACTTCCACTACTCTGAACTAGCAAACTGCATACCTCCTTCACCTAGTTCATTTATTTCTCCACTTTTCATCATTCATTTCTACTGCATCTCTCCCTAACATTTCATACTCAGGTTCTACACAAAAAATTCTGCCTTAGAGCTGTAATCCTCTGGAATTACTCACCAACCATGTTTTCCCCAGAGACATCAATATCAGTCTTATTAGTAATGATGGGGATAGAGATGGAATGGAGGTTTAACAAGCTTATGGGTGCTATTCTTTCTCCTCTGCACATCATCATCCTCATCATCATTTAACGTCTGCTTTCCATGCTAGCATGGGTTGGACGATTTGACTGAGGACTGGTGAACCAGATGTCTACACCAGGCTTCAATCTGATTTGGCAGAGTTTCTACAGCTGGATGCTCTTCCTAACACCAACCACTCTGAGAGTGTAGTGGGTGCTTTTACGTGCCACCGGCATGAAGGCCAGTCAGGCGGTATTGGCAACAGCCACACTCAAAATGGTGTATTTTATGTGCCACCTGCACAGGAGCCAGTCCAGTGGCACTGGCAACAACCTCGCTCGAATGTCTTTTCACGTGCCACCGGCACAAGTGCCAGAAAACCTACCAGCCATTTATCTATGTGAGTTTGTAAATATGGAATTTAAACTCTTATTGTGCTGTCAGAAGTCACACTACTTTATTGGCATCATCATCATCATTTCCACTGCTACTGCCACTGCCACTACCATGGTCACCTGAGATTAGTGCAGCATGTTCCCTGTTATAATTTGCACAACAATAGATCTGATAGCAAAGTTGTGATAAGCAATTTGCTATTTATCAAGTTATGTTCCAATGTTTACTTTGCACTAATGATTTCATTTCTTATCTAATTAAAACAATTTTGACATTTTTTATAAAGAAGTGCAGATATTTCCTGTATTAAAGTGCACTGTCCAAGCAATGGATGGAGCAAATTGTTACCTAATTCAGTTTTCTTTCTGAGTCTTTTACTTCAGAACTACATTATCCAATGTGCCCTTCAATTTTTAAGACAATAGAGTGTGGTTTGAGGGAGATTTGGCTGCTATTTTTAGCAAGTTGAGTGACAGCCTAGTGTCCTTCAACTATGCAAAGAATTACCACAGCTCTCTGCAACACACAACTATAGCACCTAAAATCATTACAAATGTAAGGCCTTACAATCTGTTGTGAGATATCACAGCAAACATACATAACATTATCAAAACTGCTTCCCTGGGCTAATGCATTCTCTTTAGAGACAGATATTTCTTGAACATGATCAGGTGCTCATTCATTTAAAAGATCAGGTAATACCCACATTGGAGTAATGTTTCACACATCTAGTATTACTATTACACTCGTAAACATTATAAACATCACTTAAAAGAAGGTAATTCAGCTGATTTGCAAAGATTTATTCACTAATACACAACATTCTGTAACTCACAGGAATGCTATCTTTCTCTTTCGCTATTACTATGACTGCAGCTGTTCCTGTAAAATAGCTAGTTCACTGCATTGGTGCACATCACTTTTCTTTTCAGTGACATTAGTACACCTCACGTCTCATAAAATAATTCATTAAATCCAATCCGTCTACAAAAGTGCATACCTCTGGTGTTATCTCTCCACAAATATTCTTTCTACAGATGCTTAAACTGATTATCAGCCACATCAGTCTCAGTAGTATGGATGGACCTACAAAAGTTATGAACACATTCCTTCCTTTGATCAAATAATGAAAAGAGTTTGTTATATCATCTGGTTAGTGAATTACCAGAGTTGTTTGTGTACGAGATGAAATATCTTGCAGTATTTGTTCTAGATTTTTGCATTCTAAGTTCAAACTTTATCAAGGTCAGCTTTGCATTTTATCCTTTTGAAGTCAAAACATGACCAGTCCAGGAAGTGACCAATTTTTCTCTTTCTATCTCTCCAAAAGAAATCAGCTATGGTTATGCCTGGAGAGGAATGTGTGCCACCAGGTTTAAATTGTTTAAGACACTCTTATCACAATGGCATCCTTACAACTCTACCAGGAGTTGAAGACTCAAAGAAAGGCAAGGCAACGTATATCGTCTATTCATTCCACTAACTGACACACCAACTCTTTAAACAATTATTATCTCTGTCTTACCACTGAACTGAGCATTTACTCAAACATCACAGTTTCCATTGCCTATGATTGCCTGCTCATTATCAACCTTCTTCATTATAATCCTCTACTTTTCAAAACTTTTGCTTCTTTATTTCAGCAAACTTGTTAGAGCTTTGTTAATTCTATGTTGTGTATCTTTGGATAACTAAGCAAAACAGTTTTATCCAAGACAGCTAAACAAGCAACAAATGCAATTCTTCCTGATAATGTTCCTCCACATCATTCATACAACCAAAGTGCACATCTCCAAGGTTCTAAACTAGTGGTTTCCAACAGTAGTTCCTTTTATTTAAATGAATTTTCTCACAGACTCCTTTTAATATGCTTATCCTTATGTGTGTGTGTGTATATATATATACAGCTGATTGTATCTTTACTGTCAGACAATTACAGGAGAAGTGCATTGAACAGAATCTTGCTCTGTACCATTGCTTTGTTGATTTGAGCAAAGCATTCGATACTGTTAATCGAAGTGCTCTGTGGCTAATTCTGGGGAAAATTGGTTGCCCAGAAAAGTTTATAAACATGGTCAAGGCTTTGCATCAGGATATGAGAGCTAGGGTTAATTTTGGTGGTAGGCTTTCTGAATCTTTTGCTGTGGAAAATGGAGTAAAGCAGGGAGACCTTGATGCACCCACCCTCTTTGCAATATACTTTGCCGTTGTGGTGTCACATTCCTTTCAAAACTCTGAGGAGGGTATCTACATAAAATATCGAACAACTGGGAATGTTTTTAATTTGACCCGACTGAAGTTTAAAACGAAGGTTTTTACTTCACTTATTAGGGAACTTTTGTATGCTGACGATTGCGATCTGGTTAGTCATTCTGAATCGGGTCTGCAATCCCTTGTATCTGCATTTGATGCAGCTTGTGATGATTTTGGCCTGACCATCAATCTGAAAAAAACAGTTGTAATGTATCAACCTGCGTATGGTGCTGTTTGTAACCTCCCTAAAATTTTTGTTATGGGAAAGTTACTTGAGGTTGTCAATTCATTTGTCTACCTGGGAAGCTCTGTTCAAGATGATGGAAATCTTGATACGGAAATACACCTGCGAATTCAAAGGGCAGCAAAAGCATTTGGTGGCTTGGAGTCACGCGTCTGGCGCCAGCGACATATAAATAACAATACAAAGCTGGCTCTTTACAAATCATTTGTCTTAACATCCCTATTGTATTCCTGTGAAACTTGGACCTGTTATGAAAGGCATTTTAAAATGTTAGAAAAATTCCACCAAAAATGCCTTCGTCATATTTTAAGAATTAAATGGAATTCTTTTACTCCAAACACAGATATCCTTGCATCTGCAGGCATCCCCTCAATTAAAGCCATGATTTTGAGGAACCAATTGAGATGGTGTGGCCATATTGTTCGAATGGCAGATGAACGCATGCCGAAACAGCTATTTTATGGTGAGCTTGCAGAGGGGAAACGTTATCGGCATAAACCTAAAAAAAGGTTTAAGGATGGCATAAGGACTGCTATGAAGTCAATTGGAATGGCTCCAAAAGATATAGAAGTCCTCGCTTCAGATCGAGTTGGATGGCGAACAAGGGTGTGGAGTAGAGTGAAAGCATTTGAAGAGGCCAGGATGATGCAAGCAGGGCTCAAGAGATATTTAAGGAAAAATGTAAAGACTGAGAAGGTGAATGACAAGGACCTTTTTGTGTGCACAGTCTGTGACAGACCATGTCTGTCCTTGGCTGGCCTCAAATCTCACCTGCGAACCCATGGAAAACAAACCTCATCCAGCTATTCTGATTATATGTCTGTGCACACGTTTGAATGTGGTGTGTGCCAGAGGGTTTGCAAATCCAATGGGGGTCTTAAAAGACATGTTAGGATCCACAATGAGCAGAACTTACCTGCAGGTATTGGTAGTGCAAATCAGAGGTGCAATCTGTGTGGGTGCTTTTTCAAAACACTGTCTGGTTTAAAAAGCCACATCAGACGCCATGAAAGGGCTAAGGTGTAGGTGCAGGAGGTGGTCAAACTCTGTTTAAGGAGTAGACAACCACCATATATATATATATATTCGAAGTTAAGCAACAAAAATTCAATAGGTTATAGCAGTATGTACATTTCGTACAAGCTCCATTTATTCATGTAGTGAGAACACCACAGAAAATACAATTCATTGTATTGAATTTTTGTTGCTTAACTTCAAATTTTATTCACCAAATCTCTTGATTTTGTTTTTGGTTTTTATCCTACCACATTCTGGTGCCTCAAGCATTTTAAGTACCACATTTAATCTTTTGATTAAATCTATATTATATATATATATATATATATATATATATATATATATATATATATATGAATATATAAATATGAAATTCTGAATTTAGTTCACAGACCTCCAGTACTACCTTTCCAGACTACCAGGTGTCTGAGGGCCCCAGGTTGGGAACTGCTGCTCTGAACTATTTCCTTGCACCACTTTTTTAGTAATATAGGTGAAAAATGCTACTTACAACATCTGCAGTACTTTACCACCCATTACTAATTGAGAAGTATGTGCAGAGAGCTTTTGAAGAGAGTCTCTACTAACTGTGATGTGAAGGAGGAAAAAGACGGAAGCAAAGAGAGAATTACGGTAGTCTTATCTGTTGATCTGGAAGGGTCACTCACAACATCTACATGCTCTGTCCAGCACCATACTGTCTAACATGTCTGCTCTTGTACTCTGTCCACCAACTGACTGCTTGTGTCTCACTGACCCCACATGCCCACCATGGCCCTTCTGGTGGGACCCACAGGACATGCGTACTCCCTTACTTTCGGTCCTTCCCTACAACACAGCCTGGCTCATGACACCACACGCTCCCCTGATCTGAAGGTCATTCAACCAACCTGCCCACACCTTCTCCTCAATCATGACCACATGCCTTAACTTGTTTCATAATCAGCCAACCAGTGAGGAGGGCACCACTCCCTCTGCGACCATCGTGGGACTTCAGGACTGGCCTCAGTTCCTGGCATGTTACTACCAGCTTCGTCCTCTTGTCCATTACTGTTGGCTCCAACCTCCATCACAGTGATGATCCTGCACACATCCAAAACATAATGTGGCATGCCATCTACTGACACATTGTTCCTCGAATTTACAGAGGTTATTGTCCCCTTTCCCCATTGTGATGTGCACCACACATTTGGGGGTTTAACCCAGACCTACACAAAGGCATGCTCTTTCTCTTCTGTGGGTTGTGGCGATGTGGTACATGGATGTCTTCACTTGTACTTGAATATTGCCCTATGTGGCACTGACTCCTCAGCTTGTCCCAACTTGGGCGCCATATTATACAAAAAAACGGCCTTGACCGGTGAGATGTGGCCCCTCTCTGCTATGGTCTTGATGATGCGATGATGCCTCTCCACAACTCCATTGTCACTTGGCCAGTATGCTGCCCTGAAGAAATGACTAACATGCTTTTTGTCGAGCATTTCCCCCAGCACCTCCGAGTGAAACGCAGTGCCATTATCCACAAGCAGCTCATCCACAGGGCCTCGTTCTAGGAATATCTCATTTAGTATTCTTGTGATTTCCTCCATGGTCCCTGCCTTCATCTCCCTCCGTATGGCCAACTGCCCTGGTCTGCAGTCGACCATTGAGAGGTATGTCCCCTGCTGGTAGTGCGTCACATCCACTGCCAGTTGTTTCCAGTTGTATTCCACTGGATTGCTTCCTGCCTCATGCACGCCTGGAGCAGGGTCAATGGATTGGCACCTGTCACAGCTCTCAACTACTCTCTGCCTGGTCACATCAGAGTCAACTTACCTGGCTAGGAACAGGGTCCTATCCACCCTCATGTGATGCATGGTATGCAGTCTCCTCAGCTCTGAGTCACTCAGTCGACACACTGCAGCCACTCCTTGCTCCAGATCCTCCGGCACCTGCAACCAGGCTTTCTTTACTCTAGTCAAGGCGTCTGCTCTATTCCTCTCAGATGGCACAAAAACCACACTCAGCTTCAGGTTAAACTCGGCAGCTAGCTCACCCAGAATTCCCAATTGGCATCTTGTCAGCATCTCTGCGCCACCTTTGGTTCACTGGTGACCACTGATCCCACCCATCTAAGTACAGTGGTCGAATCGGTCCGGATCTCGATAGTACACAGCCCCCACCTCAGGGCCAGGTTTATCCCCCTTCAACACATTGACTGTGGTTGCAGTTGTTCTTCTTCCTGAGCTAGACCACATCCTCCACCACAACACCTCCAATTTCCAGGACAACTCCCATTGCTATGCTGCTGGCATCACCACACAATCCCATTCTTCAATTTGGACACATACCAGTTTCCTCTTACTGGGTCCTCTGCCATCACTCTCTCCAAGACTTCTTGCATCATGGCAGTTGTCTTCTCACCCACATTGTCACACCACCTCACTCCTTCAGCTTGCTTCTTGATGAAGCTGAATGCTATCCGGAGCCATCCTGCAATCAGGCAGTGTCCCAGCAGCTTCCCACACACAGAAAACAGTTCTTGCCTAATTGTCTTGGAGCCCATTTCTGGGATCTCATTCCCTCTCTGAAACACCAACGTGCCATCCTTGTCTCTCCGTACATTGAGTCCCAGTGCAGCTCCTTCCATCGCCTCTGGCAGTTTGGCAGTTAGCTCAAAACTTTTCAGGTGGCTTATGACCTCCTTTGCTGACACTATACTCTCATTCAATCACATTATTTACATTATATTTTCTCTGGCTTTTCTACCATTACTATAACTACTGTTGCTTCTCTGAACTAACAAACTGCATACTATCCAATTCTTGGCACCCATTTCTCCTCTTCTAGTGAGTCTCACTCCATCTTTTTCTTGCTTTGATAAATTAAAAATAAATCTCACCCAGCCATTTCTTTTAGTGATGTTATAAAAGTGGAATTTAAACTGTTATTGTATCACAATAGTACTCAATGCTCTATTTACATTTTATTACACCCCATCACCAGTAGCAGCAGCAGCATAGATTAATGCAGCATGTTTTCTGTCACACTTTCAAGAACAATGAATTTGATAACAATGTTGTGATAAGCAATATGTTATTAGCCGAGTCATGTTTGAATAACTAATGTACAATAAACACTGACTTCAGTTTAATTCTGATGGTGTTCATCTTTCTTCTAACTGAATATAATTTAATATTATCTATTAAATAATATCTATTTCACCTCTCTACTCACAAAAGACATTGTACTGGGTGGCTTAAATGCATACAACTCATTTTAGCTCTCTTACAATTTCTGTAGCAAAACTATCTGCAACATTATCTGTATCCCTGAGCAACACTGTAACTCTTTAAACACCCTTTGTCTCTTTGTTATCTACAAACTCACGATAATTTCTGTCTTATTAGAATTTTCAAACTATTCCTAATGAAGGCATTCACCTGAATTCAGTCCTCTTGAGTCCTCTGGTATTTAACCTTTCATAAATCTGTTAAATGTGTGTCACCCTTAATGTATCTGTGACAGCTAAATACACAACTAGAATCACCTTGTTTGGAAGTATAACCTCCATCATGCATGCTATCAAATTCCTAAAAAACCCTCAGTGTTTCACTGTTGCCAATCAGGCAAAGCACACTGGAGAAAATCAGCACCAACTAGGAGACATTTTCCACCACTATAGCATAAGAAAGATGGCTACCAGGACAGCATTGTTATCCAATACATTGTTATGTAAGCTTTACAGGAAACATGTTACAGATTATGTATGACAGGAGACATTGATTACTGCTGCTAGAGGTATTGCTGCAGCTAATGGTGGTGGTGGTGGAGATAAAATAAAATGTAACTAGAGTAATGAGTCCTATTATAGCAAAATAACAGTTTAAATTTTACATTAAAAAAATAACTACCTTTGTGTATTTCATTGCTGGCAAGTTATATTTCCTCTCAAATTGCAGGCAGATATCTAATTTTAATAAATTTTGCAGAATCCTCCTAAATTCACATGCTGAAACCCATTTATCTTATAACCTTGTGCACAGTCACTAAATTTGTAGGGGAGCTTTACATGCTCATTTAATGTAAGAAATAGCAGTCAAATTTTTCTTAAATAACACTCTGCCATCTTAATAATATATCTATGGCTGCAATGGATAATGCTGTTTAGAAACACAATGTCTGAAAATAGATTAAAAAAAAAGTGGGGATGGTTATGGTTTAAA
The DNA here is from genome assembly GCF_046866305.1 of Octopus bimaculoides. Taxonomy (NCBI): domain Eukaryota; kingdom Metazoa; phylum Mollusca; class Cephalopoda; order Octopoda; family Octopodidae; genus Octopus; species Octopus bimaculoides. The sequence goes on along the minus strand of NC_142932.1, from coordinate 107,573,956 downwards.
AACGTCTGATCATCAGTTTGTTTAATCAGTGTTGATCTGGGTTTAAACAACCACATCTCTTGTTTCTGTCCAACAAGATAAATGATTTCAATTCCTCCTACAGCCTCTCAGGGAGATTTGTCTCATCATCATCATCATCGTTTAACGTCCGCCTTCCATGCTAGCATGGGTTGGACGATTTGACTGAGGACTGGTGAACCAGATGGTTACACTAGGCTCCAGTTTGATCTGGCAGAGTTTCTACAGCTGGATGCCCTTCTTAACGCCAACCACTCCGAGAGTGTAGTGGTTGCTTTTACGTGCCACCGGCACGAAGGCCAGTCAGGTGGTACTGACAACTGCCACGCTCAAAATGGTGTATTTTATGTGCCACCTGCACAGGAGCCAGTCCAGCGGCACTGGCATGATCTCGCTCGAATGTTTTTACACGTGCCACCAGCACAAGTGCCAAGAAGGCGACGCTGGGCACAGGTGCCATCACGTAGAGATAAGCACTGGCTCTAACCATAATGGTTTCAAATTTTGGTACAATGCCAGCAATTTCAGTTGAGAGGGCTAGTTAATTACATCGACCTCAGAGTTTAACTGGTACTTATTTAATTGCTTCCAAAAGGATGAAAGGCAAAGTTGACCTCAGTGGAATTTGAGCTCAGAATATAAAGACAGATAAAATGCCATTAAGCATTTTGCCTGGCATGTTACTAGTTTAGCCAGCTCACTGCCTACTGGCTCAAATTTTGGCACAAGGTCAGCAATTTCAGGGGAGGGGTAATTTCTGTAGAGGGGTGTAGCCAATTACCCCAGTGCTTAACAGGTTCTTATTTTATCGACCCCTAAAGGATGAAAGGCAATTTGAACTCAGCGGAATTTGAACTCAGAACGTGACGATGGACGAAATGTTGCTTAGCATTTTCCCCAGCATGCTAAAAGATCTGCCAGATCGCCACCCTACTGCCTTTGTACACATCAACAGTTCAGAAAAGGATCAGCCATAGTATAACAGTTAATGTTTAAATTAAGAGGGAAAAGGTTTATAGATCAGTTTCTCCTTTTAGAAATTGCATGAAGGTCAGCATTATATTTCAGAAGTTTGTGACACAAATTACTCTCTTCTCTCTTAGACAAGAAGAAGCCTCCTCATACGAAAAGGACAAGATGGTCATGCTTGCAATACCGTTGGTCTGCTCGATCACGGCAAACCTGAGAATAAACGTTAAACAACAACAAAATCTACTACTACTACTACTACTACTGTAATTTTTCAGATTAACACCTGCACGATCTTCACTAGGGTGTTAGGGCTAGGGTTTTAGGGCTAGGGTTTTAGGGTCAGGGTTAGAGTTAGTGTTTAGAGTTAGGGTTAGGGACGGAAAACCGTAACCCTAAAACCCTAACCCCAACACCCTAGTGAAGATCGTGCAGGTGTTAATCTGAAAAATTACCACCACTACTACTACTACTACTACTCTATTTTTTTTCACAAGTTGCATCCATCATTTTCTGATATTTATTTCTCCTCCTAGACGTTTGGTTGATCGTCGCGCAGTCTCTGTAGAGTGGCTAAATAATTGTCCAATAATATCACTGCTTTATATGATAGACTTTTATCAAACAGAATGCCAGCTGATCATCACTAATCGGTTAATATGCGCGTTTGTCAAGGGAACAAACTCTAAAATAACTAACGAACTTTGATATTAGCTCAGTTGATAGTTTATGTCACATGTTCTAGCCTTATTTAAGGAAAAGATATGTATATATATATATATATAACATATCAATGACTCTCTCAACAGTTTTATGATATTTAAAAACGCTACACGACAGCACATATATTTCGTTTGACTTTGTTTTCGTTATTGCTGCTTTTTCTCTTCAAACATCATTTTAATGACAGTGTTATAAGGATGACGACTGGAGTTATTTGTATTTTTCTTAGCTTTCTACTGGTTGTAGGGAACCAAGCCTACCCTTTTCATGCATCGTCTTGCGGTTATCAGGTAAGAATAAATAACTTCGAAATATTTTTTGTGCCCAATTTATTAAGATGCCGTGATAATAGAAGTAAATAAGATTCTAGCCAGGCAATTACACAAACTGGTTTTGAGATCCGGGTTTGTTTTCGTCAGTGCAGTCGAAGAGATTTTGTGTTGTTATTGTGCGAAAGAAAATAAAGAAAACAAAGTGACGCTAGTTCTGATTTACCATTCATTTTAAAGCTAACAAGTTTTGCTCATTCATCTATAAAGTTGGTAGGAAGCCTCCACGTAATTTTTCGCTTTGCTAGCTATAGCAGTCAGTCTCTTCTCACGAATTACATGTCTTAAGGGGTAGGATACATTAAATAATATAATCCAAGATATTTTTAAAATATCTAAAGAATAATCAACAATAAAATAACTCGACAAAAAGGACGACGACGACAACACAGTTGAATTAATGTTTTCTTTTTTTCTTTATTTTCCATTTTTTCGCTCATGATTATGTTTACTTCTGTTCTGGGTTTGTATTTTAATGTGGAATATATATATTTAATCAAATACGTTGTAACAGTTGTGTAAAATAAAAAAATAAATTCAATTTTCCGTTTAAAAAGAAAACGAAACATGTAAACAGGCCAACAGGATCTCTTTCTTTAAAAACGAAACAAAGACATTGGCCAATGTAGTCAATATATATATGGCATAACTACAGATTTCGGTAAATTTTCAGATTAACACCCGCACGATTTTCACTAGGGTGTTAGGGTGGGAATTCTGTCCCCTAACCCTAACCCTAACCCTAAAACTCTAACCCTAAAACCCTAACCCTAACCCTAAAACTCTAACCCTAAAACTCTAACCCTAAAACCCTAACCCTAACACCCTAGTGAAAATCGTGCGGGTGTTAATCTGAAAATTTACCCAGATTTCTGCACCCCCGACTTTGGATAACTTTCAGAAAAAAGGATATTTTTTAATGAAATTTTCTACGAATTCATGTAGATTCCGAATATCCAAAACTTTTTTTTTGGGGGGGGGGAGTGTTTTAGGAGGGGGGGGGGTCAGGAATTTCGGAAAATTCACCGGCGTCCACTTCAATTCGTCTTAACTTTCAAGGAAATGGATATTTTTTAATGAAATTCTCTACAAATATACCTCGGACTATGTAGATTCCGAAAACAGGAATTTTGGGGGGGAAATCAAGTTGTCCATATTTGTTTCATTTTCTCCGTTTTTTTGCGTTTGTGCATCCGTAGATTTCTGCCCTCACCAGAAAACTCGTTATGCTAAAAATAACAGCTACAGGTCTGGTACACAGAAATATGTTATTAAAACGACTTATTTGTTGCATACAATCTTTTTTTCACTTTAAGTAAATTCCCAGGTAAACGTTTCTAATAGAAAGGCAGAAGACACCAGAAGCAAAAATAAATAATATACACGCACAGTTAAATATAGAAATGTGAAGTATAATTTGTTACATAATCTCTATAGTAAACATGATATTGAATGGAATAATTCCATTTGAACTTTTTAAATTACATGTGTGTGTGAGAGAGAGAGAGAGAGTGTGTGTGTGTGGTAGAAATCTACGGATGCACGAACGCACAAAACAGAAAATGAAACAAATATAGACGACTTGTTCTGAAACACCCTCGAGGTATATTTGTAGAGAATTTCGTTAAAAAATATCCATTTTCTTGAAAGTTAAGACGAATTGAAGTGAACGCCGGTGAATTTTCCGAAATTTCTGACCCCACCCCCTCATAAGACACTTTCCCCCACAAGTTTTGTATATTCGAATTCTACATGATATAACACATATCAACTTGGACAGACACAATAATTATAGTACAATAAATTGCAGCGAAGAATTTATTGCATTTGGAGAATAATATTGTAACGATTAGAGCATTTCTTTATCTATACATATAAATTTTATATGGGTGATTCTGTCTTGTCTTGGGTTTCACGGTCAAACGGCTGGGTGGAATTGTGCGAAAAATTACATAGATGTATAGAATGATCCGATGGTGATGCTGGGCTTTGTATTTTTTCATAGCTCCCATGGTTACCGAGATAAGCTACTATAATAATACTCTTGTGTTATGAATGAGAAAGGAAGGGGTGATGTCATACTTGGTAGTGGGATGATGAAAATTGTACGCTGAAAAAATAAATCAAACAGCGTTTCAACTCTGTGAATATATGTGTGTGTATGTAAAAGGGGGGTATGTGAATGTGTGTGTGTGCGTGCGAGCGCAATGGAAGTAGGATGGCTCATCTTTATTCACTTAGTATTGGTTTATTTTTTGATTTGGTTGAATCTTGGTTGGGTTTTTTTTTGTTGGTCAGTTATTTTTAGCATTTTGACAGAAAAAAGTCATTCCAAAATTGTTTTTTAACATAAGCATGCCCAAATAAGTTGAATGCTTACACAGAGCAGGTTTTACAGCCACATCATCCGAACCGACCAGGTGAAACCGGGCTTAGCTGCTAGTTTGTTATAAAGACAACAAAACTAACACATGTTCTGCAGGTCATACATTCATTGTGTTTTCCTTGTATTGTAAACAATTGCAGGCGGCAAGTTGGCAGAATCATTAGCATGCTGGACAAAATGTTTCACGGCATTTCTTCCTGCTTTACATTCTCAGTTCAAACTCCACTGAGGTTGCCTTTGCCTTTCATCTTTTCGGAGTCGATAAAATAAGTAACAATTGATCACTGGGGTTGATGTAATCGACTTGCTCCTCCTACAAACTATTGAAAGTCGTCGAAAAAGCAAAGGTGCGGACACGTCTAGGACTTAGTTAGCTGTTAGGAAATTTCATCAATCATTGAATGCGGGGTTGTGCCATATGGAGACTCAATTGTACGTTGCTATTTGGTCTTATTTTGATGTTTTTGTGTTGTTTAATTGGTGTTGCAGCACTACGTGCAGCTGTCGATGAGAGTATTATGAATATGTGTTTGCTCAAAAGTATCTATTACATTTGCCTCCCATACGAAACACCAACCCCTCTCCCCTTAGAATGGGACGATCGGGTGTGGCTGATTGGACACTGACGATTTGGCATGGCCAACTGGACGTTAAAACTATTTTGTTGACAGTACATTTTGACACTGGAGGCAAATACACACACACATGCATGCATGTGCAGAAATGTTTGTCTTTTTATTGTTTTTCCTGTCTGGATGTATTATTGTTGTCTGTTGTGTTCTTGTTCCATTTTTATTTATATATATATATATATATATATATATATATATACATACACACACACATTCTGTGGAAGCCACAGCATGGCAAGAAAAAACAAGGATGACCAAAAGTGACTTGGCACCACACCTTCATTAATGACCTCAAAGCCATTGACATTTCATGGGATGAAGCCGATATTGCCACAGCTGACCGGCCACGTTGGAGAAGCCTTGCCGCCCATTGCGCCACATGGCACAGGAGGACCTAAGATATACACAGAGACTTTACAATGTATTAATTAAATGTGATTGACATAAACACACACATACACACTCTCTCTCTCTCTCTCATACATATGAAGAGAGATATGTTCACACATAAAGAGAGAGAGAGAGAGAGAGCATTAAAATGTCTGATTTCAAATAAGTCATCATTGAATCAGTAACACCAAATAGACAGCTCCAAAACAGCTGTGCCAAAAAATTTCATATCTGTTTCCATTTGCCTGATGAACCTCCACTGGAACTACATTCTTTAATATCTGGTGCTCAACTTTGTGCACTAAATAAAAGAAGACAATACCTAGTCAATTGCTATTGACAACACATACAGTTCACTGTCTAGTGAAGTGGATCTTCATATAATGACCAAGCAACTTTCACAACATCTATTTTTATATTAGGTGGGTGAAGGCATCCCAGGATTTGAAACCATGTAGGTTTAGTGACTAGGATCAGACCAATCATCTTGCAATAATATCACCCTATATTATTGAAAGTTTCAGATGTTCCTGTGTAAATGGAGATTATAAAAGCAAAAATGTGATCAAACAGGCCAGAGGTGCACATAGATAATACAGAGGAACAAACAGGTGGCACAGACAAGAAGTTCATAAGAAGACTATTTTTTTGGCTATTTCTCGACCCTGGGTTAAAGGAATCGTCGGCTGTGATGAACAGGATAGTTTCCTACTTGTCACACAAAGTCATTCTTATCTATTATTAATTCAGCCATGCACACCATTTACTACTGGCAAATCGCAATACAGCCATGGCAAGCATCTGTATAATTATGTAAATATTGTGATATACACATATATAAATAAATGTTTATCAAACACTGTTTGGAGTTGGTTTTATTATGGGACAGCATATAGCCTGAATTTCATATGAATTAAACAAGAATCATCTGGCTAGTCTGACATGAAATTCTTATCTTTATTTAAAATTATTCCCTCTCCTTGATTCTTGTCACTTTATGGCTCTGTTGCTGGTCTGTAGACTCTGGTCCTCTTCCTCAGTTGATGTTCTCCTGGTCTCGAATTTAGAGATTGCATTGGTCATCTGGAACAGTGCGTGTAACATCCAGTTTTCAGATATGGAGTCAAATGAAATTTTTGTTTTGTGTTTACTTCATATCAATATGTGTATATTTAAGATCTACTTATTCGTGAACCTTTGATGTTGAAGCTGAAGGAAGACAGTAGAAAATTATTACAAACCTCAATTTGTACTGGGTACATAGAAATGCAAATTTATAAGGTTACCATGCATGTAGAGTTTATGTGGTTATTTGGTCACTTAGAAATAGCAACCAAATCTTTCCATAAAATTATATCCTACTGTCTTAAATAAAAGCATGCAGTGGACAGTGTAATCCCAAATATACAAAATGACTGGATTCTCACAGTGGGTCTGTTCAATCTGTATAGAAGAATAGCAACTAGTGCCATGCTCTGACTGAGTCCACTACCACCAGAACCTACATGTATACTGATTGAACCAATGGAAAAGCTTCTCTGCAGCGGCTTGACCTGCCACCAAACATCCTCAAACCACACCCTACATCTTACAAAAAGGATGCACATCATACCCAAGATATTTTGGTTTAGATATACCTTTGACTAAAGTGAGATAGTCATGCCCTGAATGCCATTAATCATGGGTTTGTTCAATCAAAGCTAAACTACATCTATATAGGAGGTTAATCCAATGATGGAGCTACTATGTAGTCATTTGACCTGCTAAAAATAGCTGTAAAACCTTTTGTTAATCACACAGTACCATTTTGATAAAAAGAGGAAGGACTCCTTGGATAAATATCAGTTTTTAATTTTAATATGCCACTTCCTTTTGTTAAACTTTAGCTTGTATCAGTTTAGTTCTGCAAAGAATTTTTGTTTATTTACACTGTCTTACAGCTAGTTTATTTGTCATAGAGGATACTTTTAGATGCAGTTAAGAATTACTTTTTGACTGCTGTGACAACAAAAGTAGAAGAGTGGTTATAACAAATAATAAAGAAGATAAGTGGTCTTGATTTTAGTTGAAAAGCTTTTAGCAATGATTTTAATATTGCCTTCAGTGAAAGCATACATTTGTGGTTTCTTGGTTAAATTTATCTGAGAAAATCTTTTCACACACACTATGTAATTGCACAGATGGAAGAAATACTCTGAGGGTAATTACAAGTTTTAAACATTGGAAGATATGGTCTGTTCTTTGCACTTGTTACATGAATAAATGACACAAACCTGTTTCAACAACAAGAACAACAACACAAAAGATAATTCTAAGTTATGCCAAAAATATCTCCTATAACAAACAAGCTGACTGCAGGACAGCATAGTTATTTTTTGTGTTGATAATTTTTGTACTTTTGTTGAATTATTTCTCATGTTAAGATAGGTGTGTGTGTGTGTGTGTGTGTGTGTGTGTGTGTGTGTGTGTGATTGTATTTAGAATATTGTAACAATACAAACATGAACAACATCAATGCACAAATAAAAGACAATAGCAAAATAATAACCACTCAAAGAGGTAATTCTCATTTATACCAAAAATACTCTCTATGATAAACAAATCAAATGCAGTTCAACATAAATATAAAATCCCATAATAATGATTTGGTATTGTTGCTTTAATGGTGGAAAATAAATCTGAAGTTAAAATAATATAAAAAGGAAAAAACGAAGCAATTTGTATTAGTTTTACTTATTGAACATAAAATTCAACACATTAGTAAAACTGAATATCTTTTGGAGGGGTGACATCATTAACATTTTGATATAATTAAAAATTAATGCAGCCTTGTTTTGTACATTGTATTTAAATGATATAAACAATTTAAACTTTATTTTAGTTGACTTGTAGTTTCCTCTCTTTATTATATTTTTTATTATCTATTTACTATTTTTTTTTTTTTTTTTTCCAGAGTTGTAATCCTGTGAAAGATGGCATGATCAATGTTCATTTAGTGCCTCACACTCATGATGATGTTGGTTGGCTAAAAACAGTTGACCAATATTATTATGGAGGTAAGTAATAAATTTGTGGAAAATTTCCCAGGAATGTTTTCTGCATGAACAATTTGTAGTTGAATGCAAGATAACAATCTACTTAAGTAGTGAGCCAAAAATAATTTTTGATTTATTTAAATTAAACTTATATTGAGAAGGAAAATCATTAGAATTAATGAGTTCTTGTTAAGGGAGAGAATTCTGAAATTTAAATTGATAAAAAATTAAACAGAGACATACAGTGAGGAGAGAGTTAGATCTTTGGTAGTTACAGTAACAACACATTTTTTTGTCTTTTTAAACCTCTTCAGTGAAGCATAGTCTAACACAGTGGTTCCCAAACTTTTTCAGGCTGCTACCCACTTAGCACTGAGGCCACATTCCTAGCACTCCACCCTCACCACCACAAACATAAACCACTTTCTGCAGCAAATTCAAAACAACTGTAGTTCACTAATAAAACTTAACTTAATTAACCCATTATTTTGTTTACTTTTACATCCATCACCTCCCTTTTGGTCACTCTGTTATCACCCCATTTTTCTTCAACACCTCTCTGAGGGCGTGGGAGTACTGCCCACTTTGGGAACCATTAGTCTAACATGTAGCTACCACTTTCAGAGTTTGTAGCTGCTGCTTTTAGAGTTTATAATTATTTGTGTAAAAATTGTATACTAACTAGGTAATTTGAAGTAACAACATTGAGAAATTTTCCAGGGCTGCATAATCACTAAATTTTAGATAGGATCTGATAAGGTTGTAATAGTTATCTTGTAGTCCCATGAATAGTTCTGTTACCATTATGCAGAGGACCTAGTCAACAGTCTATTAGTTTATTTGTGAAATGATTTATTTGTTCTAAACCTTGGCCATGACTTAGGCATTTAACTTTCTCTAGCTTAGTTCCACTAGCTTAAAATTAGTACCTTAAAGAAATGTAACTCACTTCTATCAACTGTAGGGGCACTGGTAACTGATGTTTGTTTTCACTGCAGTACTGAAACATCAATTAATCAGTATCAAATCTACTTCATTCTAATGACACCATTGGATGTCAGTGATAAACTCTTCTACATTGCAGTACCATCTGCTGTTATCAGAGATAAGATTTATACTGTGCAGTACCACCTAGTGATGTCTGTTATAATCTTTTCTGCTCTAGGCACAAGGCCGAAAATTTTTTTGGGGGCGGGGCAGTTGATTAGATCAACCAAAGTAAACAACTGGTACTTAATTTATTGACCCTGAAAGGATGAAAGGCAAAGTCGACCTCAGCAGAATTTGAACTCAGAATGTAAAGACAGATGAAATACCACGAAGCATTTCGCCCAGCATGCTAACGTTTCTGCCAGCTCACCGCCTTGATAAAGTCTACTATATTATAGTACTATTTTCTGATACTAGAGATAAACTTCACCCATTGCAATACTACATGCTGATGTCAGTGGTTAATTAGAGAAAGAATCTTTTATCTTTTGTTTCTGTAATTAAACTGCGGCCATGTTGGGGGCACTACCTTGAAGAGTTTTTTTTAGTTGAATGAATAAAAATAAGTACCTTAGTACTTATTTTTAGTTTTTTAAGCCTGGTACTTATTCTATCTGTTTTTTTTCTGCCAAACTGCTAAGTTGCAAGAATGTAAATAAATGAACACTGGTTGTCAAGCTATGGTGGTGGGATACACACACACATATATGACTGGCTTCTTTCAGTTTCTGTTTACCAAATCTACTCACAAGGCTTTGGTTGGCCTGAGGCTATAGTAGAAAATGCTTGCCCAAGGTGCCACACAGTGAGACTGAACCTAGAACCATGTTGTTAGGAAGCAAACTTCTTACCACACAGCTTTGGTAAGAAGTTTGAAATAAATATAATTACGCTAATGTAGATATAACCTTTTCTACTCTAGGCACAAGGCCTGAAATTTTGGGGGAGGGGGTCAATTGATTAGATCGACCCAGTATGCAACTGGTACTTAATTTATCAACCCCGAAAGGACAAGTCGACCTCGGCAGGATTTGAACTCAGAACGTAAAGACAGACGAAATATCACTAAGCATTTTGCCCAGTGTGCTAATGTTTCTGCTAGCTAGCTGCCTTCTAATGTAGATATAATGATTCTCACATTGAAATGAATTTGTAAACTGGGGTGTAAGTAATGATGTCAACTTCATTACATACCTGGTTTATCAACCGGAAAGAGATAAAGACAAAGAAAACCAAAAAAGCAATGTCAACCGAAGTGCTAAAATAAAAGAACAGTAAGACAAAATGAGGAGTAACACTAAATACTGTAAGCTATTTGTCTGGCACGGAATCATTTCTGCAACTCCACTGTTTTCACAAACTTAAAATGTAAAAATTTCTACTTTAAGCACAAGGCAAGCAATTTTGACAGTGGAAGGGAGGGTTAATAGATTACATTGACTCCAGTATATGACTGGTACTCTATTTTAATGACTTTGAAAAGATGAAAGGCAAAACTGGCTTCATGGGATTTTAGCTCAGAATGTAAAGGATAAGGAAATATTGGTTTCAAATTTTGGCACATGGCCAGCAATTTCGGGGGTGGGGGGGTAAGTTGATTACATCAACCCCAGTGCTCAACTGATACTTATTTTATCGATTCTGAAAGGATGAAAGGCAAAGTAAACTCAGAACATAAAGCCAGAAGAAATGCCACTAAGCATTTTGTCCAGCATGCTTAATGATTCTGCCAGCTCACTATCTTAAACTAGAATGAATATTACAAGACATTTTTACTCCAATGCTATCAATCTACATATAAGGCCTGACGTTTGGGATAGAAGATTGATTAAATCAACCCCAGTACTTGACTAGTGTTGGCACTCCATCGCTTATGACGTCGAGGGTTCCAGTCGATCCGATCAACGGAACAGCCTGCCCGTGAAATTAACGTGCAAGTGGCTGAGCACTCCACAGATACGTGTACCCGTAACGTAGTTTTTGGGGATATTTAGTATGACACAGTGTGACAAGGCTGACCCTTTGAGTTACAGGCACAACAGAAACAGGAAGTAAGAGTGAGAGAAAGTTGTGGTGGAAGAGTACAACAGGGTTCGCCACCATCCTCTGCCGGAGCCTCGTGGAGCTTTTAGGTGTTTTCGCTCAATAAACACTCACAACGCCCGGTCTGGGAATCGAAACCGCAATGCTATAACCGCGAGTCCGCTGCCCTAACCACTGGGCCATTGCGCCTCCACACTTGACTAGTACTTAGGGATGAAAGACAAAGTTGATTCTGGTAGGATTTGAACTTAGAATGTAAAGAGCTAGAAGAAATACCATCAGGTGTTTGTCCAATACTATAATAATTTTGCCAATTTACCATCCTAAATTGTTTCTGACATTGACACAAGATCTGAAATTTGGGGGAAGGGTATTCAATTATGTTGTACCCAGTGCTTAACTGGTAATTTATTTCATCAACTCTGGCGGGATGAAAGACAAAATTAACTATAGTTGTATTTGAACTCAGAATGTAACGATTGGTAAGTAAATACTTGCAAAACATTTTGTGCAATACTATTATAATTCTGCTTACCCGCTACCCTAAATTAATATAAATATTATGACTTCTATTTGTTACAGCCAAAACAAAAATTCAAAATGCAGGAGTACAATATATCTTGGATTCAGTAATTCAAGAGCTTTTGAAAGATCCTTCCAGGCGCTTTATATATGTAGAAATGGCCTTCTTTTGGCGCTGGTGGATTGAACAGCATGATCATACACGTCACATTGTACAGAAACTTGTTAAAGAAGGTAATTATTATAAGTTGATAAATGTCCAAAAATATGTGTTTTTGCGCTAATGTTGTATAAATATCTTTTTATTCAAGTATTCTTTTTATTCTTTTTTCAAAACATTTTGATGTAGATTAGATAATTAGATTAGTCAGAAATTGCTGATGTTGGGAGAAGGATTTGGAGAAACTGTTTAGTGTGGGATGTGGGAGGAAGGTACAGTAAAAGTAACAAAAGGAGGAGAGACAAGTGTGAGAGGAAGTAGTGTACAGCTATGAGATCAGAGAAGCAGGAACCATTGCAATAATTATAGAAGAAGCAGAGAGAAGAAACATCACATCTATGAGTTTATGGTTGTAGAGTTTGGCCAATGAGTTTTTTTGTCAACAGTTGGATGGCATGGTTTTTGGCTACTTTCTAGGATATTTGTATATGTAGCTGAAGCACTGTCTCAGATATGTGAATACTGCTCCTATGTGAATTTTATTTGATCTTTGTACATGGTCAGCTACTTGGGCCTTGAATATTTTTGGATATTATTTTGGCAATATTAGCTAAGATTCCACGATAGATCATCATAGACTGTAAGGCCAACTGTTTGTAGTGAATTTGATAGTTGCTATCTTAAGTAATCTTCAAAAGGTGAAGTATACTTTCCATTAGTTAATTCAGATAAAACAATAAAATATGCTGATCAATTGTTGGCCCTCAAAAAAATTCAGTTAGAATCTTCATTCACATATCTAGGACAATGCAGCTTTGAGCAAACAAACGCACTCATGCGTTTGCACATAGATATGCATTGAATGTACCCAAATGAACACCATCTGGCTAACTGGCAAAGCTTCACTGACTAACAAACTACAATCACTAGTTCACAGATGTGCTGTTTCTTCTTGCAGTTTTACTTTGAACTTGAAAACTATGTACCACATCTGTCTTAATCTATCAGATGAAGCTTTTCCACTCTCAATCCCTACTTTAGCACACTAATCTCTTACACTGAGCATTTACCTAATCCTTAATTAACAAGTGTTACATGAGATAGCAGTATCAGCTTAGTATCCACAGTCTGAAAAAGACTCAGAAAATTACTCCTAACATGAAGACAGTCTTCACCGGTTCCTCAGTATTCAAATAAATTACGGGACATTACTTCTTTACTTTAAATGTATTTGCTTTATACTAAAATGTTTTGCTATAAAATCAGGTTGATCATATGTAGTTAACATATAGTGCTTTAAAGATATGGAATTTTCTTTTAACAAGACTGATATGAATTTATTTTCAATTTGTAGGACGCTTGGAATTCATACTTGGAGGCTGGACCATGAATGATGAAGCAGCAACACACTATAGTGCAATCATTGATCAACATACTCTTGGTTTTGAATTTCTATCAAAGACCTTTGGTGAATGTGGCCGGCCAAGAGTAGCCTGGCAGATTGACCCATTTGGTCACTCAAAAGAAATGGCATCTTTATTTGCTGGAGTAAGGAGTTAACTGGTTTCCTTTGTTATAACTAATTATATATGAGGGTGTTGTTGTTTAGCCCCAGTCCAGTCCTAACTGAGTGGACTTATGATCAAAAGCAATCAAGTTGTGACGATCCCATCCTTTTTCAGGTACTGTGTAGTTCAAACTACATTGTCCAATAAGTTTTTTTAAGATTGAAGGTGTAATTTTAAGGAGATTTGGTTACTTTTCCTTGTAGGTCAATTGACAACATGGAAGCTCCCTTGTTGGTTTATTATATTTAATTTTGTAGGAAATCAGTATTTTAAGTGCTCCAAATGTATGTGAGCAGCTAAGTATTAATTTTAGAAGTTTAAATGTAAAGCAAGAAATTAGTCAAAAATTAGTGACAGCTAAGCATGATTAAAGTGGTAAGAATCTCACATATCTGGAAATTGGTGAAAACCTAATGCTGCATAGATAGTGTAACTAAAAAAGTAAGCAATTTCCTAATAATATTCTATTGATGGGAAAACATAAGACAAGGACACCTTTTAGAAAGCAATGGAATTTTATGTTCTGTCGTGATCATGTTGGCTTTTCACACATTATATTCTTTTAATTCCAGGCAGGATATTTTATATAACTCATTAAATGATTGTTTAAATTCAGCTATTGCGCTGCTGAGTAAATTTTCTATATTCAGTATGTATTTGTTCTATCATTAACCTTCCTTGAAAACAAATATTTTCATTATTTGCTACATATCATTTTTCACCAAGTGAGTGAGTCCATTAACAACATCACTGAAAACTCCATCTTTATATTATGTACTTTGGGCAAGGAAGTTTAGCAGAGAGCAGTTTTCTCTAAGTTATTTCCACAGAAAGTGTTGGAATAGCATTACAAACTTTGTAGAAACACTAGTCAAGTGCATCTACTTGGCTGTTTAACTTGTTAGAAGTAGCAGCTAAATCTCCCTTAAATCACCCCTGGCTATCTTAAATAAGGAAAAGACACGTTGGTTAATAATGTAGTTGTAGATATTCTAAAACAGCAAGGTGTTTATTGATGGAAAAATCTTTGGTCATAAGTCTACTCAACCAGGGTTGACTTGGAGATAAGCAACAATTACTATAACAATAATGCTGTTTAGAGTTGTGAGTTCTTTGAATATATTTAGTACTTATTTATAGTTAAATGGGCTGGACTACTTGATAGTTAAGTGGTTTTGTCACTGGCACTACAAAGTACTAGTGGCAGAATGCAGATTACCAGTTTCTCAACTGTTTGTGTGGTACCTAATCCTCATTTCCTACCTCTCTTTGTATTTATTGTTTGTCTGCAATATTAATTATTTATTTTGTTTTGTAGATGGGTTTTGATGGATTATTTTTTGGACGGGCTGACTACCAAGATATAGTAAAACGTGTGCTTGATAAAGATATGGAAATGATTTGGAAAGCAAACCAAAACATTGGTACATTCTTATATGTTTCCTCATTATTTTGAAACTTTTGTTAACATTTGAAATAAAACTTAATTGATTTTCAAATTAAAATCTATTTTTAAGTGTTCTATTGACAAATCTTTGATTTTTTACTTTAGAAACATTTTAATATTTAGGCCCAGGCATGGTCGTGTGGATAAGAAGCTTGCTTTGCAACCTCATGGTTTTGGGTTCAGTCCCACTGTGCAGAATCTTTAGCAAGTGTCTTCTGTTATTGCCTCAGGCTGACCAATGCCTTTGAATGAATTTAGTGGATGAAAACTACATGGACGCCTGTTATATATATGCATGTATAAATGTACATGTATGTGTCTTTGTCTCCCAACACCATTTGACAACTGGTGTTGGTTTATTTATATCCCTGTAACTTAGTGGTTCAGCAAAAGAAATTGATAGTATAAGTACTAGACTTAAAATAAGTACTGGGGATGATTTGTTTGATTAAATCCTTCAATGTGCTGTCCCAGCATGGCTTCAGTCTAATGAATGAAACAAGTAAATGATAAAGGATTTAAAATTGGAGTTTGGAATACATTATGCAATTCCACATTTAGAAAGCACTTTTCTTTTTCTTTTTTTGCCTTTTATAATTCAAGATTTTCTAGAAACTTTAATACAGGTACAACATTGATTTTTTTTAACGTTTAATTCCAAAGCTTTTCTAGATTTTGGGATCATTACCTTGGTCAACACACTCTAAATTAAACAAATATTAAATTTAGTTAAATAATTAAATGAAATACAGGTACCTGTACATTAGTGTAGATTAGTGTGAATTATAAGCAGTTCTAGACCATCAGTGTCTGGAAAATTAGTGTTGTACCTGTACCTGGCTTAGGTATATCTTTGAAAAACATGACATGTTCTCTGACTTTAACATTGCGGCATTGGCTGTAAACCTGAGTATCACCACCTGTAACACAGAGGAGAGGAAGATAAACGAATACAGGAGCCTGACCGGCCACTGCCAGTTTGTGCTGGTTGCAATTGAGATCTTAGATCAGTGGCTCCCCACCTGTGGTCTGCAGACCTCTGGTGGTTTGCAAAGGTAGTTTTGGGGTTCTGTGAACATGTTAAGCTGACAGGCCTTTCAATATCCTGGAGTCCGTGGGAAAACTCATATAAATAAAAGGAGTGCTTGATAGTGAAAAGGTTGGGGACTACTACCTTAGGTGTTCTTGGACCCTGCAGTGCTAATTTCCTCTGCAAAACTGGGATAACTGTGGCCTATTTGAGAAACGAGGGGGTGACTATTGCAGTGAGTGTTGCTAGCCATTCTCTGTGACGACATTTTTGGAATCATGTCCATGAGGCGCAGCTGAACACACCATTTGGTCTGGAGTGTACTCCCCCTTCTCATCTGCTGCTTACCCCCCCTTTTTTTTCTTTTCTTTTCTTTCCTTGGTGAGATAGTTCTGGGGTTTGTTTTCTTGATTTGATTTTTTTAATACTTTTAATCATAGATTTTTTCATTTCTTTTCTTCTTGTAAAAATGTGTTGCTAAATAAAAATGTATTTTATATGTAAAAAAAATAAAAAATAATAAATTGAATCACTCTTTCCAATTTTTCATTTGGAAATGTAATTGTAGGTGATGATGCAGATTTATTCACTGGAATACTGCTAAATGGCTATAATCCACCCCCTGGATTTTGTTTTGATGAACTGTGTCAGGATGATCCCATTATGGTAAATCTTTTTGAAATAATTTTTTTTTCATTTATCATTACTCTGTGCGTGTAAGTGAAAGCAGAGTATTGTAGTCACTCATCTTCGTCTGTTTGTCTGTGTGTTTGCAAAATTACTGGAAAACAGCTGAATGGATTTTCACCAAATTTGGCAGAAATACTCATTGGGTGAGAGGCTCAGACTCATTAAATTTTGGTTTGATTAACTTCAAAAGTGGCGGACGGGTGAATCAAAATATTTTTTCTCTGTTACATATGCATAAACGATTAACAGGGGAAATAACTCTTGATGTAATTTTGTTGAATAAGCGTGGCCGTTGATCGTTACCAACGTCGTCTCCCTGGTACTTGTGCCAGTGGCACGTGAAAAGACATTCGAGCGAGATCGTTGCCAGTGCCGATGGACTGGCTCCTGTGCAGGTGGCACGTAAAATACACCATTTCGAGCGTGGCTGTCGCCAGTACCGCCTGACTGGCCCTCGTGCCGGTGACACGTAAAAGCACCCACTACACTCTCGGAGTGGTTGGCGTTAGGAAGGGCATCCAGCTGTAGAAACTCTGCCAGATCAGATTGGAGCCTGGTGTCGCCTCCTGGTCCACCAGTCCTCAATCAAATCGTCCAACCCATGCTAGCATGGAAAGCAGACGTTAAACGACGATGATGATGATGATGATGATTAAGTCTGAGAATATATTTATTAAATTAAATTTTATTCTATCTTTGTGTGCATGCAGGGTATGCATTGCCCCTCTAATGTCTTTTTTTGTCATTTGTAGAGCATTACTCATGATAGCCATATAACACAGTCTCATGCTGGGTGTCAATGACAAAATACTAACAACAGTGTGTTCTTATGATGATAGTATTAAGTTAGTTCTAGAGTTGATCATCGCGTGTGATTTATAATGGTTTATAAATATAAGTTTGACATTTAAAAAAAAAAAAATTCTCCTTGACTGGAAAACTTATGACTTATAACATTTATATTATTCTGAATTATATTTAGATGGGGAGAACAGATGTTAAATTTATGATCTACAAAATATCGGGAAATACATTTTTTTTCCAGTTAGTGTATTTTTATGTATTATATTGTCTTTTGATCTTTCATTTAAGGATAATCCACGATTCAAAGAGAACAACCTGAATGAAAAGCTGATTATGTTCACTACCTGGGTTATGATGAAGGTAAGATATGGGATTTTTTTTTATGAATTAGAGGGGAGGTAAGGGCTGCAACCATAACCTTCACATGTCCTCTGAGATTAGTGAAAATGATGTGGTTTATGTTTAACTTGAACATCTGTAATTGAGAAGGAAGATGCAGGCAAGAAAGAAATTTCAGGATTTGATCTCAGGATTGGGTACAGTGGTTAGTGGGGAGTCTGGATATTGTGACACAATTGGGGTGGGTAAGTGAGTGTGTTGAGTGTGCCTGGGCAGAAATGGTGATATGCAACTAACTAGTTCGGAGGATAGTGATTAAATAGGCAGAAAGACAAGACAATATAGTAAAGGACCAGAGATTGTGTTGGTGAGTGACTTAATGCTAATCAGTCACACGACCTTCTTTTGGGTGTAGTCTAGAATTGACAACGTTTGGATGTGGTTTATAGCAGCTGCAACTTTCCAAAAGTAGGAACAGTGCTCCATTTTGCTCCTTACAGCTCAAACCTTCAGGTGAAGTACAAAATTGCTTGTTTGAGAGGAGCAGTGATTGTTTTTTGTGATGTTGAAAGAGATTAGATTGATATATCTTCATTCAAGGATGTTTTAAGTTCTCTATTCATGAAGGCTGTGCAAATTTAGTTTGAGGTGTGTAAGTTGCATGTGGATGATGCTTGTATGTTATTTTATTTCATTCTGGTGTTGTCATTTTAATGTTTTTTTCTAAAATAGTAAAACAGAAACACTTAATTTTTGAACATTTGACAAGTTTTCTTTTTAAGTTTTGTCTTTAGTAAGTTTATCATTTTTTAATTATATTTGCTTAGTTAGAAATTTTGTACTTTTTTTTTCCATTATTTAACTTTGTTATTTTCCCAAATGTTGTGAAATATTTCTGCCATTCTGTTTCTAACTCTCAAATTTCATTTATATATATATGATTTTTTCTACTCTTATTTTTTTTTTAGTCTTTAACTCTGAGAACCAAACACATTATGCTAACAATGGGTTCGGACTTTCAGTACAGTAATGCCAACGCTTGGTACAAGAATCTAGACAAACTTATTAAGTACATTAATGCCAAAGTAAGTTGTGCTTTTATATATATATCTTTAATTCATGTTTCTTTTTCAATGTGTTTATAGCTATTGCAGGTTCTTTGATGGAACAAAGAGTTATATTTTTGAAAATTCTTTCCTACATATTTATCAGAGACATTTTTGCGTCAATTTCTCCAAATCTAGACAGAGGTTCTACAACATTCAAAATAATTTATTTTCATGTTCTGCCAGCAAATACTAACTTGGTTGGAAAAACGAAAAAGACAGTGTAGAGAATTGCTGGGTGTTACTTATAGACAAGCTGTCATGGAAGTGAACTAAGCAGAAAGCTAACGTATATCCATATAAGAAAGAAGCGGACAATCAGAGATTTTTCTTTCATTTTATGGTTTGATCTGGAAGAGAAGATAATACTGATGACCTTCACAAGTCTTCTCACCGAGACTGATGTGACTGATGCAATTGATGCTCACTTTAGATATCCATAAAATGATGTCTGCAAGAAAAAAAATTTTTGGAAAGGGAGTTTCCAAGGGGTGATATTCTAGGGAGGAAGGATTAATACAGGGCTGAGCGAGGTGTGGGTTAAGATACATTATGGGTGATAACAGAAGAGACAAGTAGGTCTATGTGTATAGTAATCAATTAGTTGAGTTTGAATAAGTAGAGTGAAGGAACAACACATTTGTCATGTTTGTGGGTTAGTTGGTTGCAATGAGTTGTTGAGTGAGAAGTAGTCTTTGCCAATCAGTCTAAAGGTTTTCTCTTGGATGTAGTCGAGGAAGTTTATGTATGTAGCAGCAGTAGCATTATCCCAGATGTAAGGACACTACTCCATTGTGAGCCATACTTGAGCTTTGCAGTGAGTCGTCAGCAGTTTTGATCTTTAATATTAAGAGGATGAGGAGTTTGGCCATGTTTCAGATGATGTTTTAGTGGTTTTCGGATGAATCAAGATGTCTGTCAGAAATGATGTGAGCAAATTTGTCTTCAGTGACAATGAAATGAAAGGGATTAAAAGAAAAAATGTTACGATAGGCTATTGTTGACTCTACTCTCTTCATGTAAACCAATATAAAAAAGTGTATTAAGTCTTAATTTGACTTAGTGGATTTGTCAAGCTCAAGATTATTTAAAAAAAGGTTCAAATTTCAGGCTTTTTAGATATGCTGGCATATCAACTTTGTTTTTGATAGATTTTTCAAAATTAGCCCTTTCTCTGGCAACTTTTTTTGGAGAAAAACGTTTCATTTTCAGATAAATTTTTTTTTAACAGTTGAGCTTGCACTCTCATCTGATGTATCCAAGCTTCTAATAGAAGGTTCATGCTCCTTGTCATCTTCTGAGCCTGACATCTGGGCGTAATTTGTAAAAGAAAAGCAGATAAAAACTGAGAAATGCTGAGAATTGATGTATAAACTCATCTGTGTCTGTTTTTGAAACTATGTTTTGGATAAGTTTACTTGTCATACTCTGAAAAAGACAAATTAGGTGAAAACAAGTTAACTTGTCTTTGGCAGGTAATGAGTTAAACTGCTGAGTTTTATGCCTTGATGTGGTGCCTAGTGTAAATTTTGACAGAAAAAGGTTTAGATAATTTTTACCACTTTGTTGGATGTAGAATAACCTGTATGAGTCAGAATTATAAATAGTAATGAAATATTGGGTTTGAAACAGAGGTTCTACTGCAGCTGGACTAGAATAAATTCAGTGTGATTGTTGTGCATCATTGTCATGATTATCATCTCTCCTGCAATAACAAATACGTTTTTCCATGCTGTTAGTAACTGAAGAAGCAAACGTTTACTATAACATCAGTCCCTTAATTTTATATGCTTTATCCATTGTATTTTGCAGCAAGCAAAAGGCAGCAAATTGAATTTGATTTATTCTACCCCATCATGCTACCTTTATCAACTAAACAGAGCAAACATTACATGGCCTGTGAAAACAGACGATTTTTTTCCATATGCTGACCGACTTCATAGCTACTGGACAGGTTATTTTACCAGCAGGCCTGCAATTAAGCAGTTCATTCGAGAATCTAGCAATTTATTCCAAGTAAGATTGTGTTGAAACAATGACAGTTCAGTTCAATTTTGCTGTTTATCAATGACAAGAAAATACATGCTAAAAAAAAAAAAGAGAATTAATATTCAAAGTATGGTACTAATATGTGATTTCTATTAATAATCCTATTTATTAAGGTGGTGTGCTGGCAGAATTGTTAAGTGTAAGGTGGTGAGCTGACAGAAACGTTCACCCTCTGCATGCGATTAGACTCAGAAAGTTTGAGAAGAACCCATCGACCCAATTTGCTGACTTTTCCGATGGCACATAGGTGTTGATGAATGGTTGAATGACCAAATCCAAGCTTCTCTGCTAGTTCCTCAACAGTTCCGATGGGATTTTGTTCCACCAGGTTTTGTAGGATGTCCTCATCAAGCTCTACAGATCCTCCAGGATGAGGCTCGTCTTCTAGGCTGTAGTTTCCAGCTCAGAATTCCTGGAACCACCATTGATATCGGTTTATACTTATTGTCCAGTCCTCATATACTGCATTAATATTCCTCACACTTTCCAATGTGTTGTTGCTTTTATTGAACTCATAAAGCAAAATATGCCGAATATGCTCCTTTGTTGCTTCCATTATAGCTTTGAAAAAATAGCTGTTAAAATCGAACTGCACTCTTCAAAACTTGCACTAAGAATAAGGACAAGGTAAAATTACTACCTGCTTTTATAGCAAGTTGATGCAGGTAGTTTATCTAGTCTCGTTCCACCTTTCAGTTCATGCAATTGAAAAAAACTGCATTATTTATGGGATGACCCGATATATCTTTTATCTTTTACTTGTTTTAGTTATTAAACTGTGGCCATGCTAGGGCACCACTTTGAAGAATTTTTAGTTGAGTGAATCGACCCCCCACTACTTATGTTTTTTAGTTCTCATGCTTATGCTATTGTTCTCTTTTTGCTGAACCGCTAAGTTATGGGGACATAAACACTCCAACACCAGTTATGCAGTGATCGGGGGCAGACACAGACAGAGGGAGAGTGCATAGTTATATTTAATTCCACAGGGTTGAAAGTCAAAGTCAACTCCAATTGAGTTTGAACACAGAATGAAGAAAAACAATCTAGTGTAATGTTATTTAGGCACACCAGTAAAAATATAATAACAATAAAAATTAAATAAACCATTAAAAAAACGGAAGTTTTTTAATTAACATTCTAAATCTGAAATAACTAAAATAAGCATCAGAAAAATTTGACAGTAAATTTTGTTATTGCTTTTGCTTTGGAAATATTTTGACAGGTCACTCGACATTTAGACGTGTTCGCTCAACTTCAGAACCACATAGATTTGTTTAGAGTGTGTAAGTAAAGCTTTTATTTATTCATTTTTTTCACTCCTCTGTGTAGAACCTTGTGCAAACCCTGGGCCAATTGAAGTCTTGAGTGGATTTAGTAGATGGAAACTGAAAGAGTTTGTTGCAGAGTGGTTGGTGTTAGGAAGGGCATCCAGCCATAAAATCCCTGCCAAAACAAAGTAGCCTAGGGTAGTTTTTCTACCTGGCTGGCTCCTGTCAACTGTCCTACCCATGCATGCATGGAAGATGGACGTTAAACAATGATGATGATGGTGATACATATATATATATATATATATATCTTTTAGTTGTTCCAGTTATTAGACTGTAGCCATTGAAGAGTTTTTAATCAAATGAATTGACTCCAGTACTTATTTTTTGTTTAGCCTGATACTTATTCTGTTGGTCTTTTTTATTGAATCGCGAAATATGGGGATGTAAACACACCAACACTGTTTGTCAAGCGGTGGTGGGACACACACACACACACACACACACACACACACACACACACACACACACACACACACACACACACACACACACACACACACACACACACACACACACACACACACACACACACACACACACACACACACACACACACACACACACACACACACACACACACACACACACACACACACACACACGATAAGCTTCTAGCAGTCTCCATTCTGCTAAAATCCACTCACAAAGCTTTGTCAGCCTGAAACTATAGTAGAAGGCACTTGCTCAAAGTGGCATGTAGTGGGATTGAATCCAGAACCATGTGGTTAGGAAGCAGGCTTCTCACCACACACCCACCCACCTATGCATATGTTTGTGTGAATGTGTGTGTGCCTTTGTGTTGGTGGAATTGTATATTAGAGATATCAGATGGAGTTGGAGCAGTACTTTGGAGAAACATGACCGCATTGTTTGTATTACAGTTGTGCATCTTAATGTTTATTGCAGGGGAGCCTTTAAGTGTTGCTCAACATCATGATGCTGTGACGTGAGTTATCTTCTTTTGAAATTTTATTTTAAATAACTTCAAAACTTTCAACTTTTTAAGCTAATAAGATGCTGTCTTACTTATTAAAAACTTGATGGTTCTCATCCATCTCACCAGCCTTGCACTGCATTCACTCTCAATAGTTCAGCTTATATAGACAACAAACATTGTATAATTATCAAGTATTTGGTTAGCTTATACAGTGCTTAAGTGTCTGTGACAAAAGAAAACTTAGGTGTCTTGTTACGGAGCCTGAAGAAGACAACAGAACATCATTCTAGTATCTCACTTTACCATTACTTACTGAAACCTTGCGTAAGATATTGTGTTGAAGTCTTAGTTCTTCCAACTCCATATGGAGCTTTGGGCATTGAAAGACCTCACCCCCACCCCACCGCCTCCTGGCATGGTTGCAGCACTGTCATGTGTCTGATCCCAAGCGAGGCCCATAACTGCCAAGTTTTCCACCACAATTCTCAACCAGATCTGAATTACTATACTCTGCTCTCTGGTTTCTACTTGAGAGAGGCAGTCAGTGATCTCATCATGGACACACACACACACACACACACACACACTCACACTCACTCACACACACACACACACACACACACACACACACACACACACACACACACACACACACACACACACACACACAGCACATGGCTGAGCATCTTCCACTGTCCCATGATGATGTTATTCTGTAGGTTACTCAGCCTGGCTCTTTCCATGTTTGTTGAAGACTCATCGTTAAATCAAAAAATTCTAGACTACCTTTTAAGAAATTTATTTCATCAAAATAATACTCTAATTTCGAAGTCAATAACAAAAAGATTGCTGTTATATTTTATAATTTGTCTCTTTTATGTTTTACTTGTTAGGGGTACAGAGAAACAAGCAGTTGCTAATGATTATACAGCTAGATTGTCTGCTGGTGTTGAATCCTACCAGGTGAGTTAGCATCTTTTTAATTAGATGCGATAGTTTGTCACTTTTTCTGTTTTAAGCTGGCTCTTTTAAAGATTTAAATAATTATCTATGATTTTAATCATTAAATCCCACATGCAATGCTTCTTTTTATGTATTTAGCCGATGGCACACAACTATGAATGAACATATGAGATTTAGCTGTATCAGAAATCGCTGACATCTAAATAAACTAGTATTCAAAATGTTTTCCTATATCATTTTAAGAAAATTGTAATTTGGATAGTTCAGTTTTTTTTTTTAATATTATATTTGGCATTTCTATGTTGGTTACTGGAATTGTCTAGTTTCAATTGTCTAGATCATTCTAGGTGTCCTTAGAAGAACATTTACAACTGGATTTTATTTGCCTGCAATTTAATACTAGTTAATTTTTTTTGTAATTTATTTGTTTTCCTATCCTAGTGATATTAACTTCTAACCCATCTTAGTAATTTATCAACCAAAACAATGGAAAAAGTAAAGTTTACTCAAACAGAATTTGAGCTCTGAACAGCGGGAAATAAGACTAAAACTAATCTGATGACTTACTACCTTTAAATTTCTAATGACTTTAAGCTGAAATTTCTTTGTATTCTTCTGTGGTATCTATGAATCAAGCTGGAAGCTGGCAGTGGTATGATTATAACTAAACTAGAATGTGAAGGTGCATGGCTCAGTGGTTAGAGCATCGAGCTTACGATCGTGAGTTCAAATCCTTGACCAGGCTGTGTGTTGTGTTCTTGAGCAAGACACTTTATTTCATGTTGCTCCAGTTCACTCAGCTGTAGAAATGAGTTGTGACATCACTGGTGCCAAGCTGTATCGGCCTTTGCCTTTCCCTTGGATGACACTGGTGGCATGGAGAGGGGAGGCCGGTGTGCATGGGCAACTGCTGGTCTTCCATAAACAACCTTGCCTGGACTTGTGCCTGGGAGGGTAACTTTCTAGGTGCAATCCCATGGTCAGTCATGACCGAAGGGGGTCTCAGCAGCAGCAGCTCAGCAAACTAGAATGTTTGTGCTATCTAGTTTGGATGCCTTCCATCTCTTAGTTAAAATCCTATTAGAATTGATTTTTACTCTCTTCTGTAAGATGACTAATGTTTTTGAAAACTTATTGGAATTCATATAAAGGCGAAGTGGGTTGTACATGAATAGAAGTAAGATTATATTTTGATAAACAGTGTGGTCTCTATGTATGAACATAATCCTTTCATGAGCCCTATTTGTTACAGTAATTGAAATATATATAAATAAGGGTAATCTTTTCCAAGTCACACCAACATAAAGGCATAAAATGATGCTGTATTTGTCCATTCATCAATAACAAATACATTAATATTTACAAATGTGTGTGTGCATGCATGTTTTCACCTTTGCTTTCCTTCTGTCACTGCATGGTTATGTTTATAGCAAAAAATATGAGAAATATTATTTCCAATGTAAAATATAAAAATTTGCAAGCTACCTGAGATACATACAAGGACTTCAACAAACCGTTTGTACACAGTTTCCTGGCCACTTATATGCATGCATAGTCTACTCATGGTTTGTTCAAATATGAGTTCATTGGTTGAATATATTTTTCTACAGAAAAACAATTCACTGTACAATTTGTTTATTTGGTGCTCTATTTGTATATGCTCTCTTGGCATGTATATGTACACATAGTCTACTCATGGTTCGTTGTTCAAATTCCAGTTTTCTAATTGAATGGGCTCTCAGTAACTTATAATGCATGTGTAGTCTGCACATTATTTGTTGATTGAATATCAGCTCATTATGCAAGTTTAATTTTTTTCAGAAAGACTGTTCTGAAAAACAAATTCTGTTGTTTGTTTAGAGAAGTGTTTATAGATGAGTACCTCACTGTATATTGAATATTATTTGCAGGATTTGTATTTTGTTGTGATAAGAGATAGAAATATTAAATCATTTTTTTTTTCCAGAAATTAACAAATGCAGCATATGCAAAATTGCTACCAAAAACTAAAGAAGCTCCACCTACTCATTATTTCTGTTCTTTACTAAATATTTCAATGTGTGTAGTAACTGAAGATTTAAGTGAGGTATGTCATTTTATTCAAAATTGATTTGATTTTAGAACTCATAATTTTCACTTAATTTTTTTTATTATTTTACTTAGAAACTTGACAAAAGGCAAAAAAGATTTTTTTTTCTTGGAAAGTACTATTTCTATACTTCCACAGAATGTTGTGAAATAGCGAATTGTGATAGCTACAGAAAACTAGTATTTAATTTAAATTTTAGCCAGATAATGTTTATTTGGGGATGTTATTGGAAAGGCTCTCAAGGAAGACTGTGATGTTTGGTAAAATCTTAAAACTGAGATAAACATTGTTGTTGGTGGGTAAAATAACAAACCTCTTTAACCCTTAGCATTCAAACTATTCTGTTGAATGTAATGCTTATTTGTTCACATTGTTTTGAATTAATCAAAATTATCTCATAGCTTTGAGATTTTGATGATGTGGTTGCTTATTTTTAGAATGACATTTTAGGGTAGTTGTCAGATGTGGCTGGTTTGAACATAACACAGGTAGAATATTTGGGCTGGATATGGCCGGTTTAAATGCTAAAGGGTTAAGAGAGATTATTGCAAAGAAGAGAAAGTGGTTGATGGAGTATTAGAATATTTAGAAGATTACTACTTTTTATTGATACTACCCAGGTTTACTTGAGCTGACATGGATCATAGAAATCACCAATTGAACTTATGAGTAACTCATATGTCCAATACCATATGTGTCTTGATTTATTTTGATTAGGGACCAATAAAAAAGAGAAGAAGGAATATTTAATATAGATTAAATACTTTGTTCAATAGCTTTCTCCTCAGAAGAACTGTAATGCTTTGAATCTACTTCAACCAAGTACATCATACAATCTCAGCATGTAAAAATTTAAGAGGAACATCAACTTTGTAAAACACTTGTCTGAGAAGACGTGCAAAAATCATGAATGCCCAACTACCTCCTACTCCAACTAAATAATTGTCTTCTAGAGGCACAAGGCCTGAAATTTGGTGGGAGTGGGTTAGTTAATTATGCTGACTCTAGTGCTCAGCTGGTACTTATTTTATCAACTCTGTAGGGAGAAAGGGCCAAGTGGACCTTGGTGGCTTTTGAACTCAGAACATAAGGATGGACAAAATACCACTAAAAAAATAATTCCAGTGAATTACAGATGATTCCAGTGGATTTCTCAGCTGTAGAAACATTGCCAGATTAGATTGGAGCCTGGTGCAGCCTTCTGGCTTGTCAGCCCTCAGTCAAACCGTCCAACCCATGCTAGCATGGAATGCAGACATTAAACGACGATGATGATGATTATGAAGATATTGTTTGCAAATGATTCCATGGAAATGAAATTTCACCTTCTGACACTTCAGCAAAAATTGTCATATTAATATCAAAGAAATTAAAAAATATATCTTAATACCATGTGTTCCATTAACTAATCTTTCTTATTTCTACAATATTTATCATTATATATGCATTAATTTAGAGATTTTTCTTCTATAAAACTGATATTTAACTTAACCATAAGCGAAGTGTGACACATTTATGGTAAAGCAGTTGAAGTTTCTTGAAAGTAAATTCTGTCAAATTTCATAGAATATTTATTAAACTCTGTAATTATTTTATTCTTCAAATACACCAAAATAAAATATTCTGAATTAGTTACAGCAGGATTTGATTTTAAGTTTGATTTACTTTTTATAATTCCAGTTTACTGTGACTCTATATAACCCATTGGCACAACTTGTATCCAATTGGGTACGGTTACCTGTTATTGGTTCTAGTTATACTGTGCTGGGACCAGACTTGAACCCGGTTCAAACTCAAGTAAGTTTATACAAATTAATTCTTGTTTATTGATATGTTGTTTCCACAAAGACTCTATTTGTATCATTTCAATTTTTCTCTTTTATTATTTTCTGTTCTGTGCTGCACAGCAAATTGCTCCATCCTTTGATGGTTTCAGTAACATATTAGTTTTCCTTTGAGAAGAGGCTGCCAGTTACTCACTTAGTCCATCTCCATTTCTGGAGAAAGGGATGCTGTGAGTGGTGACCACAGCTTCAACCTTTGTTGCAGTGCAGGGTAGCCAGCTAAGACAGAGAGAGACATGGAGGGGAAGGGGAAAGAATCATCGTTATACTAGACCAATACATCATTTATTGACCTTGGAATGATGAAAGGCAAAAGTAACTTTAGCAAGATTTGAACCATGGACATAGAGAACTAGAACAAAATACCACAACCCAGTCTATCAGCTAGTCTTCTTTTTTCTTTTTCGCCCTTTTAAAGCCTAGCCAGGCTCATGGGCCCGGTTTCCCAGTGTCTATGGTGTATGTGTTCCCCCCACCCAGCTGGACTGGATGCCAGTCCATTGTAGCTTTACTCAAGGATAAAAATATTTTCATGGAATATTGAAGACAAATGATACTGATTACTTATGACCATTGTACGATGCCAAAACACAAGGAAACCTACACACCTGTCTACCACAGCAGAACTCAAAAATCCTCAGGAAGGACATCCAGCCATAAAAAAGCATGTCAGAACAGACAATGAAGCCTGGTGCTGCCCCTGATCTTACTGGCTTCAGTCAAACCATCCAATGCATGCCAGCATGGAAAACAGATGTTAAATGATGATGATGATATCAACATCATCATTTAATGTTTGTCTACCATGCTGGTATGAGTGCATGGCTTGTCAGGAGCTGGCCAGGTAGAAGACTACACCAGGCTACCATGTCTGTTTTGGCATATATATATATATATATATATATATATATATATATATATATATGGCTTTGTGACTGTGGCATCCTTGTGATATCTCTTCTGAAGTTTTTTAAAGGAGGAAGCATTTGTATAAAGTACTCTTTAAACCTTTTGATATCAACCCACCTGAAACTGCCTTTAGTTCTATGATATAAGCTCCCTGTGTTAAAGTGATCTGAATTAAAATCATCCATCAAAATTTCCAAACACCAGTTTAGTAATCTCAAAGTTTTTTTAACTAAATTCTTCATTATTTTCAAAATTAATTGCAGCAAAGGCAGTGTATTTCAACAGAAATAGGATAACAAAAGAATTAATGCAGGTGTGCAGTTTGTGAATGACATTACTGATGTAAGACCTGCCATATTTATTATAAACGACATAGTATACTACATAAGCCTGTAAATATATTTCCATATTGTTGCTATGTGTGAGCTACCTTCCAAATAGGTGTCTTTCCAAGGAAGGTCTAGAGCAGTGTTTCACAACCATTTTTATCCTATGGACTCCCTTGATTACTGTTTCACCCAAATGGCCCCTCATAGCCATTTGATGTTTAAAAAATCCTGTTATATTTTTATAATTAAATATTATTGTGAATTGTATAAAAAATTGTTGAAAGATTTTGTGTATTGTAGAAGTATTATGAATTTATTGCACATAAATTTTAATGACAAAATCTTATATGGACCCCCAAGGGTCATATGGACTCCAGTTGAGAACTACTGGCCTGGAGTGGACCAGCTGTGTATTCACTCCCTGTCTGTTGATCACTTAATGGGTTGCAGCAGCTGTTCTGTCATTAAACCATGGCAGTTTTAAAAAGCAAGTGGTTGTTGTCAGAGGTGTGAACTGTCTATGGAGTTATATTATCTAGCTGGTGTCTGGGCAAAGAATACTGGGTAGCCATTATCCATGAGCACCCTTAGGAACTACTTAGTGCTGGTGACTCTGTCACCTACTCTACTGCATTCTTACTCAGACGATCTTGGCTTTTTTAGGTAGGGCTGATCTCTAGTGTACAAATAAATCATTGCAGTCAGTTTTTCTTTTGACACTGGATGTGTTTTATTTCTATTTATGCCAAAGAAAAGAAGCACAGAAACAATTATTGGTTTCCTCTCATCATCATCATGGCATCAATGTTGGTTTTATTCAATAAATTTTCCTTAGAGTATTTTGTCATGTATCTCAACTTTGTGTCATCTCATATGTGAAGCCCAGTGTTCTGATAGCTAAGATAATCAATTTGTTTTATCGTCCAGGATTTAGCTCTATCATGGGTATCTTCCAATAACTCGTGGGACCATTTTCCTTTTCCCCTTACATACTCAGCGCCTTACTGGCACTTGTGCCGGTGGCACGTGAAAAGACATTCGAGCGAGATCGTTGCCAGTGCCGCTGGACTGGCTCCTCTGCAGGTGGCACGTAAAAGCACCCACTACACTCTCGGAGTGGTTGGCGTTAGGAAGGGCATCCAGCTTTAGAAACTCTGCCAAATCAGATTGGAGCCTGGTGTAGCCATCCGGTTCACCAGTCCTCAGTCAAATCGTCCAACCCATGCTAGCATGGAAAGCAGACGTTAAACGATGATGATGATGATGATGATGATGAACAGTAAAAAATGGTTTGGAAACCCTGTTATAAAAGCTGGCTTTCTGTAGTTATTTTAATTATGAAGTAGATAAGCGTAAACAATAGTTGAAATATTAAATTATTTACAAGTTTGTCAATAGCAGAAATAATCTTCATATCTAAACTAGTAAATAAAGACAAATGCCAAAATGCCATTGGTGACTTAGCTGTCAGCATGAAGTTTAAACAGTTTACTGAAAAGAGCAGAAGAGTAAAGGCTGACTGTTTTATTTGCTATCAAAACATGTCAGAATCATTATTCATTGCTATTGTTACATTCAATATCTGAACCAACAAAATTTATATGAATGTACAATGAAGATTGTTACAAAGGTGGTAGTCATAGCTTATTGAAGTCTCTCTCTCTCTCTCTCTATCATACACACACACACATATATATATCATCATCATCATTTAACGTCCGTTGTCTATGCTGGCATGGGTTGGATGGTTTGACTGGGCTGGCAACGCACGCACACACACACATACACACACACACATATACATACATACATACATACATACACAGTCTCTCTATCTCTTACTCACACACACATGTGCATTTGCACTATGGTTGGAAATGCTAAGGCGCATGCTCCCCATAAATGCATGTTTGTGCTTTTGTTTATTTTATGGATGTGCTTAGATGTACACGTGTTTATGTCTTTTTGCTAATAGATCTCTATCTAATGGAGATTATATTTTGCTGTCATTTAATAGTGACAACATGGTCTAAGTTATATTAAATTGAGATGCATTAACAGGAAAAAATATAAACGTTGACAAGGACTGGCACCTATTTTAATATATTTATCTAATAATTCATAGCCGAGTGAGGGAATAAATAGCAAATCAGCTGATGGAAATATCTGGCTATGTAAATTAAACAATCTTACAAACTTTCTTTCTTTCAGATACAGAAAACATAAATCTATGCACAAACCACAAGGACCCCTCTCCTTTCTTTCAGGTTCAAAACTTTAAGGCTGTCACCATTAATGTCAGTACAATGAAAAGTAGGTCAGGAGAATTTGGAGAAGTGTTGTATTCAAAAGACAAGATTGAAGGCTATCTCAGCCAGACTCCTCATGCATAAGGGTGGGTATTAGTGATGGAATAGGTGGAGTTGACATATTGTTAGCAGAGAAATGGATAAAGTAATTGAGGTAAATGGAGTATATGATAGAGTAATTAAGTTTAAGCTAGTTATAGACAAGATAGCAATAAGAGCTATTGCAGTATATACATCATAAACAGAGCTGGTAGATGAACAGAAGGCTCACTTTTATGAAGCCTTCCCAGAGGCTGCCTTGATAACATATATTGATAACCTTATCATTTCAGCTAGTTATTTTAAGGTACATGTTGGGCAACTTCATATCTTCTCTGGTGTATATGAAAGCTATGGGTATTGTATGAGGAATGAGAAGGGATCAAGACTCCTGGAATTCTGTGATACACATGACCTAATCATTTACAACATGAGCTTCAACCTGATTATCTACTGATCAGATGAACACACACACCAGATAGACTTTATCCTCACCAAAAAAAACAGACAAGTGGTTGTAGTTTTGAAGTCTTTTTTTTTTTGGTAAAGAATGTATCACTTAACATTGATTAGTGATTTGTGTTTTCAGAGTGAAAGTAAGATGGCCTCAAAGACAAATGAGTTTGGAGAAAGAAAACATAGAAGTTGATATAGTGCTCAGCCACTTGTAGATTCAGAGAAGTTTTAGCTGACACTTATGATGAGTGGGAAGTGGAGAGACTGACTTATAGCATAATGGAAAACCGACATTTTCTGTGAGACAATTTCCTGTCAGCTACAAACAAGATCTGTGGTGAGTGCAAGGTCATAGTCAGATGGAAGGTCACTTAGGTGGAAGGTAGAATAACACTGTAGATACAGCTATAAAAGCTAAGAGACAGGATTGGTAAAAATGGAAGAAAGGGAGCTGCAGAGAGCAATACTAAGTAGCCACAAGAGAAAGTAAAGCACTTGTATATATAGCTTGGGAAGAAACAGAAGGTAAAAGGTTTGCACAAAGTTTGCAAAGAGAAGATCAGAGGTATGATGAGTTTCCAGGTTGCAAGATGGTGTACATCTGAAAATTGAGATATCATTGGGGAGAAGCGTATTTGGAATGATATTGGTTCATTGGCTCTTGCCAATGCTGAAAAGTAAAAGGCAAAGAAGTGCTGTAGTAAGACATTGTTGAATGAGCAAAATGCAATGGAGAGAGATAGCTATTCTAAGTAAATCTAACAAAGGGACCAGCCATTGAAGTTGACTAGAGCATGGTAGATAGAATGATTAAGGATATGAAGGCAGGGGATGCGGCTGAATCATTATGATGAGATGCTAAAAATATCTGGCAACATAAGCTACTTGCATAGTCAGTTAGTACAGGAAAGTGTCACAGCCAACAACAGGCTTAGAAGTATCATTGTTAACTGGTACAAGAGCAAAGAAGAGACAGGAAACTACAGAGGTATGAAATTGATGGACCTGGTTATGTAAGTTACTAAAAGAGTTATAGTGCAACTGGGTAAGAGCAGAATTAGCCTAAAACTATAAATATTAATGCTTTTTATATTGTTTTAAAATATGTTTATCAGAAAATAAATATATTTCTAGGTTATAGCCATCAGTTCTTCAACTAAAAGAATTCCAGAACGGAGACGATCTAAAGCACAGAACACATTGATTTTCGAAGTAAAGATCCAGCCTTTAGGCTTTGCAACTTATTTTGTGCAAATGACTACAAGTAAGTTGGATACAAACTCTACTTTTTTGTGGTGAAAATATTTATCTCTTTTATTGTTGGTAAGAAAGTGCCTGAACCAGTTCCTCATTCCTAAATGGAGTTGGATAAGATTATAAGAGTGCTTCACTAAATTCATTTCAGCATTTAGTTTTGGATTTCTATAGGTGTGGGTATGACTATGAGGTGAAGAAGACTGGTTTCTAATCACATGGTCTCAGGTTCACTTCACTTTTGGCACATTGGCAAGCACATTCTCCATAGCATCAGACTGACCAATGCTTTGACAGTGAATTTGTTAGATAGAAACTGAACACATTCTGTCATCTTTCTCTCTCTCTCTCTCTCTCTATATATATATATATATATATATATATACATATATATATATATATATATATATATATATATATATATATGTTGCCAATGCCCCTGGACTGGCTCTTGTGCGGGTAGCAAATAAAATACACCATCTTGAGCGTGGCCGTTGCCAGTACCGCCTGACTGGCCTTCATGCAGGTGACACGTAAAATCACCCACTACTCTCTCTGAGTGGTTGGCGTTAGGAAGGGCATCCAGCTGTAGAAACTCTGCCAAATCAGATTGGAGCCTGGTGTAGCCATCCAGTTTCACCAGTCCTCAGTCAAATCGTCCAACCCATGCCAGCATGGAAAGCGGACATTAAACGACGACGATGATGATGATGATGATATATAGATGCACGCATGTGGGTGGGCAGAGGGTATTTGAGCATAAATTTGGCAGTTTGCATAAAAGAGAAAGTGAACCCAATATCCCATCCCAAAACAAAAATATTTTAAAAACTTCAGAAGATATTACCTAGATTAGGGCTGGGAGATAACAGTTTACTCAAAGTAGCTTCGCTCATCTTCTGCCATGGTATCAAAGTGTTCCAGAACCTGGTGCATGCATTCCTCACTGTGTCCCTGGGAAAATCTTTGAACATCTCCTTCATCTTAGCCACCAGCTTGGTCTTGGTGTTGCAGGCAGAGTAGTTGGTGTCTTTCTCAATTGTGCCCCACACATAGTAATCTATAGGATTACACCTGGTGGGATTAGGAGTCCAGAAATTGGGTGAAGTCATAGAAATTCTCCCAACAGCTACTCCCAAATTCTAGTGTGTGGACACTGCCAGAACACCTGCTGTGTTCCTTCTTGTTGGCCATGGTATTTTAGTCTCTGTTGCGGCTGTCTGTGTCATGTCTCACAGCTTTTACAATGTTCACAGAGCATTGAGCAGCAACCATGATGACTGCATTTTGATAGCTGGTGTGAATCATCAAATATTCTTTTCAAATATTCAGATGGCTTCCAACCCTCCATATCAGCTAACTTCTTTCTCGACTACAACTTTAATCTTTATGGTCTCCGATACTGTTGACTGTTCACCAATACATTAAGCTCTTCTTGAAAAAAGGAGACATAAAAATTATCAAAATTTAGCTTGAACACTGTGTATATAAGATATATATATATATATATATATATTTATATTAATTGAAGTGTACAGTATTATATATTCATTATGGTTGATCTTACCAATCAGTTTTGTGTTGGGGATTCAACAAAGTGTTAGGTAACAGTCCAATTATGAAACCCTGCACTTTTCAGAGATAGCTGTTACATGTTAAATGTTAATATATATATATATATATATATATATATATATATATATATATATATATATATATATACATATATATATATATATATATATATCATCATTTTGTGTGTGTGTGTGTGTGTGTGTATGTATATATATATATATATATATATATATATATATATATATATATATATATATCATCGTGGCACTCTGTCAGTTATGATGATGCGGGTTCCAGTTGATCCGGTCAACAGGACAGTCTGCTCGTGAAATTAACGTGCAATTGGCTGAGTACTCCACAGACACATGTACCATTAACATAGTTCTCGGGGGGGATTCAGCGTGACACAGAGTGTGTCAAGGCTAGCCCTTTGAAATACAGGTACAACAGAAGCAGGAAGAAAGAGTGAGAGAAAGTTATGGTGAAAGAGTTCACCCCCCCCCCCCTGCTGGAGTCTCATGGATCTTTAGGTGTTTTCACTCAATAAACACTCACAACCCTGGTCTGGGAATTGAAACCGCAATCCTACGACCACAGGACCACTGCTCTAACCACTGGGCCGTTGCGCCTCCACACACACACACACACACACACACACACACACACACACACACACAAACATATGTGTGTGTGTGTGTGTGTGTATTTGTGTGTGACTGGAAATGTAACTTTTATTCCATGGCAGTCACATTACACTATTTTATATGTGCTGGATTTTCCTGTTTTATTTAATCTCTTAATGACTATGAATCAGTTTGTATGTGGGCACTCGACCTGCTGAAAATGATAGCTATGTCACCCTTATATCACACACCATTCTGTGAAAAATGGAAAGGGCATATTAGATAATTTGATAGTGTATCTACACTCTATTGTGGGGGGGGGGGATGAATACTCAGAATGATTGATTATGGCTGAATATCTTTGATCAGAGTCGACCTGGAGCTTAACACAACAAAAACTTAATTATTTTGGAAAATATTTTTTCTTTACTTTTATTTTTGTAAATTATAATGAAATAAGACACCTTAGATACAAGAAACGAATTGATTATTAAATGTTTTATCTTTTATATTTTTATAGGTGATTATGTCACTCAGAATACCTTATCACAAATAATTCCTGTAGATCTGGGTAAAGACTTTGAGATCAAAAATGATGTAAATATATTATAATTTTCTTTTTGTACCTCTCATGAAATTTCCTTAATTATGATTAGTAACCTAACTAGATATCCAATTCTTGAACAAATCTGAAATGCTCTATTGAATCTATATTTTTATAAAAATATATGAACAAGAACTAGGGTCTCCTATATTGGAAAATATAGGATGATGATACCCTTGAGTAATAAGACAATGATTTGAGATTATACACTGTCCCATTTTACAAAATCATATAGACTGATAATTGACTATGTTTACTTAATAACCACTGAAAGCAATACATAAATGTCTCTGTTACCCTGTTTTTGTGGTAGATTGAATCTGTCACCACCGTCAGGTACTTGGGTGTTTTAAGAGAGGTCCAATCTGTTGCAAACATTTGAAGGTCTTGAATCAACAGATAATAGATTCACTCGTGTAAAGTGAATCATGTTTTTTCTTGTTGTCTTTTTCTTCCATCTTTAACCAGTCACAGAGGCCTTATAAACAACCATCTGCATTGTCTTACTTTCTATAGCTGAGCTATGTGAAAAATATAAAAAATTGTGGACAAATAACTTTAACCCTTTAGCATTTAAACTGGCCATATCCAGCCCAAATATTCTACCTAGTTTATGTTCAGACTGG
The DNA here is from genome assembly GCF_046866305.1 of Octopus bimaculoides. Lineage (NCBI taxonomy): Eukaryota > Metazoa > Mollusca > Cephalopoda > Octopoda > Octopodidae > Octopus > Octopus bimaculoides. The sequence goes on along the minus strand of NC_142932.1, from coordinate 107,536,835 downwards.
CCATATGTGGCCTCTCACATCCAGCTGACAATTTCATTACAGAAGTAAACAATCACATCATCAAAATCTTGAAGCTTCAAGATAATGCATGATTGATTCAAAACAATATGAATAAAGAAGCATTACATTAAACAGAGTAATCTGAATGCTAAAGGGTTAATGCTATGTTTTCTATTTACATACCATTTTTTAGATATTTATTTTCTCACTAATATTGTTTTGAAATTTTATTTTTAAATGTGTGAGTGTTAAAGGCTGATAGTAAACTTCCAGAAAACTGAGCTGGATATGTTGCAAGGTACTTTATAAATGTTTTGATAAGGAAGTAGAAAGATAAAAAAGCGATGACTCAGTTTCTAGTTGAACTAGTTCTCTTCACTCACTTTGTGCACTTGTGATGTGGTGACACAACAACCCATTGGTGAATGGTGGGTGGTACATAACATTTTCAATTTGATAGGTGAAATGAATATATACATCAATCTCACTGGACTAAGAAGATCTGGGAAGGCCATGAGCACTGCACCATCCTCCAGCCCCAACAAGTAAAAATAAAATAAAATTTTACTGGGCATTCCTTGGGTAGTAACGACAAGGGTTGTAGTTGATCTGATCAACAGAACACCCTGTTCATGAAAATAATGTGCAAGTGGCTGAGCACTCCACAAACACTTGTACCTTTAACCCTTTAAGGCTGGGTATAAATAGCAAGTCTTTTTGTGCGGGATGCAAAAAAAGGCTAAAAAATACAAGATAATAATCAATCAAATAGCTTATAATGGAAATGTGGCTTATATACCACGCTTGTCTTCTTCAGAATTTAGCAGTGTGTCAATAAGCCACACCTGTCCTCTGTGGAAGAAAGCATTTTGTGTCAATAAGCCACACTTGAACTTAAAGGGTTAACATAATTTTCAGGGAGATTCAGCATGACACAAAATGTGACAAAGCTTGTCCTTTGAATTTCAGATACAACTAATTTTTGCCAACTGAATAAGCCAGACCCAGCAAGTAAAAAGAAAATAAATTACTGGGGATGAATAAAGTCAATTTGTTTGAGTACACTACTTAATAAGTACCAATTTCATTGACCTCAGAAGAACAAAAATTTAAGTAAAGGCTGTTGAAATGTGAACAGAAAATGCCGGGAAATATAATAAACTAGTGTACGACCTGTAGTTTAACCTTCTGCTTTAAATAGTGTTGTTGTAATAGTTGGCACAAAGTTGTATTCAAGCAAATTTACTTCAGTGTACTAGAGATATTTTGTTTATTGACCTCAAAGTAATAAAAAAGAAGCAGTGGTGACTTCATCAAGATTTAAACATTTTGAGGTACACAGTTTTGGGGAACACAAATTCTTGGTGGTCCTTTTAGTCTGGCCCTCTACCATTTATGTCGTTACCTTTTACTGACCAGTTTAATGAGACAAAAGCCTTTAGGTTGTAAGTTATTTATTTATTAACTGTTGATTTTATAATTATTGTGGTTTTAGCACTAACACCAGTTTAATGACTGGCACAAATAAGACCACCACATGTTGCAATATGAAGGTTTTGAAAGAGTAAGCACACTGCTTCATCAGTTGTGCAGGTTAACAAAAGATTTGCTCAGGTCTTAGGTAGAGAGGTGTGTTTGAAAAATATATTGCAGTCTTCACCCAATACCATACATTCAGCAAAAAGCCTGCAACTTGTTCTGGGAGATGCTGGGTGGGAGTACAAAAGATGCATCTCCCAGGACCCTAAAATGGATCCAGAGGGAACAACCATTAGTGATTGAAAATTTTGCTACTGATAGGACCCAATGGAGGACCACTTTCTCAGGAATAGCAGGTGAAGATGGATGGATAGATTTTATAATTGTTATTTTTATAATATGATTATCTTTGTTGTTGCTTTGTTATTTTAAAACTATTCACATTTGAAGATTTTTTTTTCCAAATTTTTCTCTTAACAGAAAATCTCAATTAGTTTCAATGGAAAAACTGGTCGTATGCAAGGAATTTCCAACCTTGAAAGTAAGGTATCAGCATCTGTGGCACAGGATTATTATTATTATATTGGCCATCCTGGTAACAACTCCGACACTAATACTCAAGCTTCCAACAATTATATTTTCAGACCTTTAAACAACACACCATCTAGTGTGAATTACTTGATGCCTGTGAAGAGTCACATAGTAAAAGTAAGTTACATTTCAATAAATTCCTTAGATGGATTCTTATGCATGAGACATTTATATAAACACAGAGTGCTTGGAGAGTACGGATGTAGGTATGAGATGTTTTAGTAGAGCCGTTTTGGCATCACCTATTTGGTGTTGTTGATTTGATATAGTCTTGATATCAGATCAGGGGCTGGGACAAGTTTTTAACTAGTTATCCCTAATTGTGGAAGGAACCTGTGGAAGAGATAGACCTAGGAAGACATGAGATGAGGTGGTGAAGCATGACCTTCAAACACAGGCTTTAAAGAAAAAAGGCACTGGGGTTGATTCATTCAACTAAAATCCTTCAAGGTGATGCCCCAGTGTGGCCACAGTCTAATGACTGAAACAAGTAAAAGATAAAAGATATTCATTTCATAACTTTTGCAAATTTGGTGGAAATAACTTTCAACATGTTTTGAATTTTCTTCCTTTCCGAAAATGGCTTCATCAATAATATTTCATATGTTACAAGTCAAAAACATCAGATCATTGGTTATTGTCCATTTTCTATGTAGACATGGGTTGGGTAGTTTGACTGGATCCAATGAGCTGCAGAGCATCAGGCTGCACTGTCAGCTTTGGCATGGTTCCTATGACTGGATGCCATTCAGAGTATCATCTACTTTGCTGTGTGTACTGGAAATGCTTTTTGAGTGATACCAGCACAAGCAAGGTTACTGAGTAACTTGCAAAGCAAGGAAAAGAAATATATTTGAGAGAGGGGCAGGTGGCTTTATGTGTTGAAGAAGGTATTCATGTACATAATTTTTGCTTTACAACGCCAAACTCTATAGAAAAGAAGGCTTGGGAGAATTAACAAGATATTCTTATGGATGAGACATCTCAACTATGCTAATATTGTTTTATTTTCAAATAATAACCTTTCCTTTATCGTATTCTTTCATTCTTATACTTGTTTCATTCTGGGTTTAGTCAATCAAATTGATCCCAGTACTATATTAAGTCTGGCACGTATTCTGTTAGTCTTTTTTTGCTGAATTGCTAAGTCATAAGGGCACAAATAAATTAATACCAGTTACTAGGCAGTAAGAGACACAAAAACATGCATGAATGCAAATACACTGACATTTTCTCTCTTTCACACACACACACACACACACACACACACATTCGCACTCACTCATTCATTTGTGAATGATAATAATTCATGAGGTGCATGTAGAACAATGAAAATCCAAACAATAATGTATCTATTTATTCTTAATATATTCTGGCAGAATGTGAATATCTGATTGCTGTTGTTTCTCATCATCAGCAAACACCTTCTCTCTTTAGATCGGTGGTTCTCAACCATTTTTTGCTTATCGACTCCTTTGATTTCTGAGAAATCAAGATAAAGTTATTGTTAGATTATATTAATTGAAAGTTATGTTGATTTAATTCTTCCAGAATGATTTTCTTTTTACAGGGACCACTTGTTCAAGAAGTTCATCAAGTATTCTGCCCTTGGATTACTCAAGTTATACGACTATATAAATCTAACAATTTTGCCGAAGTTGAATGGACTGCTGGATCAATCCCCATTCAGTGAGGAATTCTATTTATAAAAGTTTATTCATTACAAGGGATTTTTTTCATATTCATTTCCTCAGTACCCCCTGACTGGCCCCGTTGCCAGTACCCACTGACTGGCCTTCATGCCGGTGGCATGTAAAAGCACCCACTACACTCTCTGAGTGGTTGGCGTTAGGAAGAGCATCCAGCTGTAGAAACTCTGCCAAATCAGATTGGAGCCTGGTGTAGCCATCTGGTTTTCACCAGTCCTCAGTCAAATCGTCCAACCCATGCTAGCATGGAAAGCAGACGTTAAACGATGATGATGATGATGATGATGATGCTAATTTAGAAGAAATAACAACATTAAAAATGTTTTGGATTTTTTTTTTTCTGAAATAATAATCACAATAATCGTTATTATTTAGTGTCGGTTTTGCATACTGTCATGGACTGGACAGCTTGACATGATTAGGTAGGTCAGAGGCCTGTGTTGTGATCTAAATATAAAGAAGAGGAAAGATCTGAGGATAGAGTCCTAGTGTACTTTTACTTGTCCTAATTCTGGACTGAACTTTTATGTCCTACCATTTCTATGCATAGTTTGAACTACTCCCATGAGCCATTTATTTCATATATGCTACTTTGATAAAAAAAATGCCAGTAAATTGAAAGAAACAAAAAACATAGACATCATCATCATTTAATATCTGTTGTCCATGGGTTGGACAGCTTGACCAGGGCTGGTAATGTGAGGGTCTGCACCAGACTCCAGTCTGATTTGGCATGGTTTCAAAGGGTTGGATGCCCTTCGTAATGCCAACCACTCTGAGAGTGTAATTGGCATAGATTAGATGAGTCTTTTCTACTCTTTTAGATGCATTGGGGAACCATATCTCACTAATAAGGTTCATTTTTGGCTTGATTTGTGTTGTTTTCTTATTGCCAACCACTTTACAGAGTGTACTGAGGGCATTTTTGTTTGTGGCACTAGCACTACAGAACCTGTTATGTCTTTGACAAAACTAAAGTATCCTCCAAACCCTACTCTTAGCAGAGTGATCCCATTATTTGATAACTTTAACTGTTGTCATATTAATGCAAATACATTGTGAAAGACAAATTTAATGTGGTATTAAATCCTCATCATCATTTAACGTCTGTTTTCCATGCTGGCATGGGTTGGATGGCTTGACAGGAACTAGCAAACCAGGGTCCACACCAGGTTCCAGTCTATTTTGGCTTGGTTACTACAGCTGGATGCCCTTTCTAAAGTCAACCACTTTACAAAGTGTACTGGTGCATTTTATGTGACACCAGCCCCAATGGTTTTTATATGACACCAGCACCAGTGCTTATTATGTGGCACCATCACCAGTGCTTTCTACATGGCCCCATCACCAGTGCTTTTTACATGGCACCATCACCAGTGCTTTTTATGTGGAACCAGCACCTGTGCTTTTTATGTGGAACCAGCACCTGTGCTTTTTACATGGCCCCATCACCAGTGCTTTTTATGTGGAACCATCACTAGTGCTTTTTATGTGGAACCATCACTAGTGCTTTTTACATGGCCCCATCATCAGTGCTTTTTATGTGGAACCAGCACCTGTGCTTTTTATGTGGCACCATCACCAGTGCTCTTTATGTGGAACCAGCCTCTCATGGATGATTTTCATCAGCCTCCAATAAATTATGTTCTTAAACATAGCACCACAGTTAATTTGCATTTCATGATGTCTTTACATTAAGTCTGATAGATAGATGGCTGTCATCTTCTAATACTGCTTCTGTTGTACGTAACAGATTTTAACAGTTGTATTTTGGTGATAGCTTTTAAATTTGTTTTTATTTTCTCTTACATTCACCATTTATTTAGTCTATCTCCACCTAATTCTTATAACATTTGTTTACAGTGACAATAAAGGAAAAGAAATAGTTGTTTCATATCAAACTAATCTTAAGACAAACAACTTGTTCTATACTGATGCAAATGGAAGACAAATTATGGAGAGAAAGTGAGTACTAGACATTTTTAATGTATCTTCAATATTTACTCTTTTCCTTTTTATTATGTGATTAAGTATTTTCTATGACCTACCAAATGTTTAGTTTGGTGACAAATATTCACTATAATAACTATATACTGTGGGATTACCAATCAGACTCTTAATACATTCTGTCCAAATATTTACTGTAGATAATTAAATGTTTACTCTAACTCTACTTGCTAAATAAAATACTCATAGTTTTGACTGGAATCCTAACAATATCATTGCTATTAATTTGCATTCATGTTACATTAAAAGAAAGGAAAGCAAGTCAACAAGGTAACTCACTCTGTTAGAAATAGTAACCAAGTCTCCTCTAAACCAGGAACAAATGTCTTACTGAAAAGGAGATGCATGGCTTTTCTAACTGGAAAGAGAGAAAGAAGAAAAAGAAAGAGAGAGAGAGAGGCAGTGAGGGCATATTCTCAAAATATAAGGTAATTATGAAAGATAGAACAGAGACAGCGCACCATAAAAGGGTGAGTAGGTTGGTAAGTTTGTAAGAGTGTGGAAAGAGTAACAGATGATTAGAGATGGAGATCGAGGTGAATGCAGTGGATATCAGTTTGGGATGGGGAGTGAAGGAAACAAGATTCACACACACGTGTGTGTGCATGTTTTTTTTTCCTTTTCACTTGCTGGAGGAAGGGGCTGTACCTGTGGTCTTTGCAAGCTCTTTTATACCAATAAAATTGATGCTATTTATGCTCATTTTGAATTTTTGAGAAGCCAATATCTGCAGGAAAGACATGAGCATGGTAATAATTTCAGAGGGCAGATGTTCTGGGAAGGAAAGAATGACGCCTAGGGTTGGACATCACATGGATGATGAGAGGAAAAGAGATGAGCATACCTGTAGGGAGGTGGCAAGCACCCACCCAGTTCCAAGGATCAGAGATCATTATAGCAGTGGTAGGAAAGGCAGAGAAAGGAGACAGAACACTTGTGGAGCAGAAGTTGGAGTATATCTGTGAGTGATTTTATTGCAGTCAGTCAGGTGACCCTTTTCTGGATGAGGTTGAGCATGTCTGTGTGTGCAGCAATAGTGTTACCCCATATGTGAAAGCAATACTATATGTGCGTATGTTGAGATTCATCTGTTTTATTTAAAAAAATGTATTTGTTGGTATTCTGTTAGATATTTTAAAGGTAATTCTTTCTTATCTTATGCATTCGTCCATACTACAAAAGCCAGCTTTCCATAGTTGAATCTACACAGAAATTTCTGTGGTTACATGATCAGGTCAAGTAACCTGATCGGCTATTTTCTTTTAATAAACTTGACTTTCAAATACCAACTACATGTAATTAAGGACATCCAGTTCCTATATGGGAATGGAAGAGGAGGGTGAGAGTGGACAGAGATGTGTGCACTAATGGTAGTAATATTTTTCTTTGATAATTGCTATAATATAACTGGTACATTATTTCATGTATGTAGGGTTATGGGAAAAAAAACAAAGTACATTAATGAATTAATAAAGAGAATTCCTTTATTATTTTTAATATATTTTATTTTCACTGCAGACTTAATTACCGACCTACCTGGACTCTAAAAAATTCTGAACCTATTGCTGGCAATTATTATCCTGTCAACACCAAGATATTCATCAAAGTAAGTCATGGAAAATTGTTAATCTCATTTTTTGGTTAACTCTTTGTCTTTAAATGAGTATGTGTTTGCATTTTGGTAACTAGATCAAGAAATTCATATCAAGATTTGATGCTAGTGCCTAAGCAGAGATATAGGCAATTCTCAGTAGGCATAAGGACTGAATGGTATTAAGTCACTCCAAAACATTTCACAGATGTTTTCTCCTCTCTCTATATATTTTGCTATATCACAGTTGTCTCTGATCCTCAGGGTTGATTGGTCTTGTGCCATCTTCAGCCAGACACTTATGACTCACCTGTCTCTCCCTCTTCTTGTCATCCACACTGTAACCACATATGCATAGGCCCCATATTAACTACTATGCTCAAGTCTTCCTTCCCAGAATGTTGGTTCTCTAAAATTCCTTTCAAAGTATGGCTAGCAAGAAATTTGGCGGCAGATATGGAAATAAGGTCTATAAAAAGCTTTTGTATTTTGGTTGATAGATGACTTTAGTCTTTTTATGGTTGATGGTTATTCCAAAGGACTTAGCTGCTTTTAGCTACAAGGCACCTCATGTCATTCACTGAGTGTTACAAGAGTATCAGCATAAGAAAATAAGAGTTTGCCAAAAAAATGCTTTTTTCAATTCTGTATGTGTATGGAACTTTTGGAGACAGTGCTTCTCAAGGAAATAGTCCTGGAAAGCAACCCAGAGAAAAGCTTAAGAAATTGACAAATAATATTGTGACATTGTTCTCAGGAAACCTTCATTGGTGTTGTTTTAAGATATAAAGTGTACTGAAAGATCATGTGTGATCAGGATGTGACTCCAGGCCAGTGGCAAAGACGGAATTATTCCAAGCATAGATACACATCTTTAAGCACATACATGTGCAACTTGTAGATTACTGCTCATACTTGAATACATAATCTGCTGAATAAAGTTCTGTGAAAGGAATATTTTTAGTTTATATATGTATAAGCAAGGTTAAATATTTTTAGTATTACTTACAAAATATATTATCACACATGTATTCAATTAGATATTTGTATAAAAAGTTTTATATACATATTTTCTATTTTCAAACTACCTGTTTTGCTGTGTTATGTTGTGTAATCCATGGGAAAACTTAGGATTGATTTAGGAACATAGTTCCAGTTTGGGATCAAGTATCCTCTTTCTTTATAATAGAGCATTTGCTACAAGTTCAACTTGTATGGCATCATATGCATATAATAATTGAATTTAATCATTTGTTGCTTCAGATCTTTTACAAACCAAGCAACTGAAATTATTGAATACAAAATTGTGTTGTCTTTTCTAGGATGTCATGAAAGATGTTCAGTTCACTGTTCTGACTGACCGTTCTCAAGGAGGCAGCAGTTTAAGAGATGGACATGTTGAACTTATGGTATGTTTACTTAAAGAAATTGTATCTTTTTTTATCAGGTTTTGAAATATAATGCTTTTTTGATATTATATTACTGATGGCTGTATCCTTTGTAAACTACATTTCTGTGCTTGAATGTCAGGTATAGTAAACCAGTGTCTTGAAAATTTGGTATACCATATAAATAACTCACTTTCATTAAAAACATATGTGGTATTTATTTAAGCCATTTGAAACTTTATTTGTAATTAAGTGGATTTGTAAAAGAACTAATATTTTAAAAGTATAACAGCTGATTTTGAAGTAAATGGAAGAAGTTTAAAGAATTGTTATGTTGCCAACAATATTTAAGTGAAAAAGACTTGTGACAGTATTGACTTAGTTTTTTCTTAAAAACAAAAAAAACTTAGAAGGTATGTTCATAATGAGGTAATAACTTTTCCCTTTTTTATAGTTACATCGTCGTCTTTTGTATGATGATGGTAGAGGTGTTGGTGAACCCTTAAACGAAACTGGCGCTGATGGACATGGTCTGATAATTCGAGGTATGTACCTATACAGTTGATAAATGCATTTCAATGTTACATTTTTGTAAGAATCCACTGTTAAACATTGCCTTCTGTTCTTTTTTAAACGAATGTAGTAAACGAAGATATTAGTAGACTTGATAGTTTTTATATAAAATCAAAAACTGTAGCATTTGCAAACTTTGTGTAACAGAAATAAAACTGCATTTAGTTAGATAAGTAACTGGTTTTCAAATACTGTTGCTGTGAATTCTGAGATAAGAAAGTTAATAAAGGACTAACAATTCTTTAATGGCTTATAAAATATTAGTTTCAAATTTTGGCACAAGGCTAGCAATTTCGGGGGAGGGGTCAGTTGATTACAGTGACCCTAATGCTCAACTGGTACTTATTTTATCAAAGCTGAAAGGATGAAAGGCAAAGTTAGCTTTGGCAGAATTTGAATTCAGAACATAAAGACGAATGAGATGCCACTAGGTATTCTGCCCAGCATGCTAATAATTCTGCCAGATTGCTGCCTTAACCCTTTCGTTACCAACCTGACTGAAACCAGCTTTGGCTCTGAGTAAAAATGTCTTGTTTTCATAAGTTTTGAATTAAAATCTTCCACCAAACCTTAGTCATAATTTATGTTCCTAACACTAGCTGAATGATAACTAAGTTATTTTACTAAATTCTTTGTTATATTTAAAGTAATTGAAAGAAACGCAGAGCATCTGAAAATAAATACAGTAACAAAAGGGTTAATGGATTATAAAATATTGTCATCAATCACTTCACAATGATGATTTGGATTAGAGAATTCCTAAGTTGTAAATATGATATTATCAACACAGCTTGTTAAAAAAAATGTGCTGTCAGTAAAAAGTAGTCACAAGTGGAAGACCTAAGAGATGAGAAGCAATTAGGTCAAGCCTCAAGATGCTCAGCCTCAGATAAAAATCTTATTTAGCCCTAGGACATTTCTGATCCAGCAGACTTGTAGTCAAAGACGTTCTTACTATAGCCATCCCATCTATTCCACTAGACAGTGCACCACATTCTCTGTGTCCTTTCCATTTTGAAGATATTATGAGAGAAATTTGGTTGTTACTTCTAGTAGGTCCTAAACATGTAGAGACTTTCCTGTTGGCCCAGAAGATCGAGATGAATGTTGATATGCTGAATGGCAGATCTATCCAACCCATATCAGCATAGAAAAACAGATATTAAAACAATGATCATGATTTGTGGCTCTTAAAATCTTTGAATTTTATAATTCCAGGGAAACATCATCTGTATGTTGACACAAAAGGAAACTCCACAATTTTCCACAGGCAACAGGCTATTGAGAACTTCTTACATCCAACAATAGCTTTTGCTGAACTGAGAATGACACCAAAGGACTGGAAAGCTAAATTCAACACAGATGTAAGTTTATTTTCAAAATAGTGTATCTTGTTATATATATATATATATATATATATATATATATATATACGATTTAAAAGAGTTCCAACTCAGTCTGTTTTTTATGTTTTATTTATATTCTTATAAAATTAATGTGGGATATGGAATATATAATATAAATAGTAAAATGAAATGAAGTATTGAATGTCTTATTGAATATATTAAATATATAAGGACTAGTATACTTTCCTGCCTCATGGCAGTCATCAAGGTCCTGTCTGACAGATATCCCACATTAATTTTATAAGAATATAAATAAAACATAAAAAACAGACAGAGTTGGAACTCTTTTAAATAATATATTCCTCTATACATGATCATACAAAACCCTTTTTTTGCACCAGTCCTCAGTCAAATCGTCCAACCCATGCTAGCTGGAAAGCGGACGTTAAACGATGATGATGATGATGATGAGATATATATATATATATATATATACATACATACATAGGATATTGCGGTAGTAATTTACTTGCAACATCGATGCTCTTTGTGTATACTATCAGAGTTTACTTGTCTTTCTAACTGATCTTCATACTAGTTAATACTGTTCATAAAACATTAGCTGACCACATATTTTTTTTTACTAGACCAAGCATTATACTTTTCTCACTTGATCTAAATCTTGGTATCTAACCACTTCTCAGATTATACCAGAAATATTTATACCAAATACCAGGTGTATTTCTGACTCAAAAGTACCTTCTTTTTGATCAGTTTTACAGATTTACTTCTCACTATCAATTCAGATATTTCTAACACCTTTACTACATACTCAACTTTCACGAAACTTCTGAGTGTTACATATTTGACTGACACAAATAACAACAGTAATAAGAATTTTTGTATCATTTTAGTGGGCAGCTATGAAGAGCAGTCTTCCTGGTAATGTGAACTTATTAACTCTACAGCAATGGGGTAAGGATACATTACTACTTCGTCTAGAACATGTCTTTGAGAAAGACGAAAGCACATTTTCAAAACCTGTGACAGTATCACTAAAGGTAATTATACTTTGTTGCATTTATTAATTTAAGGATTTTACATTAAAATTCCATTTAACTTTATATTTTATTTTTATAATTAACAAAACATGATTGCTTAATGCGTGTTGATGGTACTCTGGGGACAATATGTTAAGAGTTCAATGGGTATCGAAGAACAGTGGCTAATATGACTTTTTTTTTTAGTGCTTTTGTGTTATTTGAATGCATTAGTTTAGTTAGACAAGAAGATAAGCAAAAAGGAAATTCCAATATCTTTGGAAGTGAAAGAAGACAAAAAACATTTTACTGGTTACACTGTTTGAAAATGTTATATTAATTCTTTAATATATAGGAGTTTAGAAATAACCAGAAGAGCAATAACATGAAGACACACACCCACACTTATATGATTTTAATGTCCACTTTTCCATGCTTGCACAAGTTGGATGGAATTTGTTAAGGTTAGATTTTCTAGGGCAAGATGTCCTTCCTGTCAACAAGACCTCAACTGTCTCCAACTAATATAATATTTCCCTTTGACCAGACGTGTTTCTACAGAAGATTGGAAACATTGACACTGCTTGTATGACAGTGATGCTCATTTAAAACTTATCATGTGATGTCAAGACAAGGAGACACAAACACACATATATATAACAAGCTGCTTTCAGTTTTTGTCAGCCAAATCCACTCACAAGGCTTTAGAAAGCTATAGAACAAGACATTTGCCCAAAGTGCAGTGCAATGGAACTGAACCCCAAACCATGTTGAGAAGTGAACACCTTAACCACATACTCATGCCTGCACCTATATATCATTAACAAAACTTAGAATATCCTGTAATTTAAAAGTGGGGTATCTTTGTCAAGAAAAATTTTGAATCTTTGATTTTATCAATTTGTAAATATGCAACTGATATTAAATTGCTGTTTTGAATTAAGGCTTAAATAGATTAAAAAAAATATATATATGTACTGGTTATGTAGGAACTTCATGAGGCAGTTTCAAATCTGAATTAGAGTGAAATTTCAAGTATGGGAGAAGAGGCAGAGGGGTCCCTCTCTTGTGCTGATATTGTGTTAGAAATTTTTTATAGCAATCATTGACAGTGTTAGAAACAGGAATTGAATATATCACACATATATATATATACATAGCATGTTTTAACTTGCTACAAAGACTCAGTATTTAACCCTTTTGTTACTAACCCGGCCGTAGCCGGCCGAAAAATTTTTTGGTTCATAAGACTTAGCCGGCCAAGCGTACCCATTGTTATTTAAACCCAAATCTCGTTAGTACATTCGTTAAAACACCTGATTTCACTTTGCAAACAGTTGAGTTATTGTCTCTGACATTGTTTGGCATGATATTTGAACTCAGTGAATTTTGGAAGATTTTTTTCCACATTTTTTGCGGTGTTAATTTTTTTCAACTTTGAAGATGGAGAGGAGTTTCATGCTATCAAGCAGTGATTCCAAATTTGAAGGTTTTTCAACAGAAGATATGGAGATATCGAAGAAAAGAATGAATGAGCTACAAAAGCACGTGGTGAACGATAATGAATCGGATATTTCTGTATCCAAAACTGAAATCAGCGATTCTGAAAGCAGCGACGGCGACAGCGAGGATGATTTTACACCAGAAAAAGATTTAAAAAATATTTTTATTAACAATTTTTCTGAGGAAACAGGGTGTACCCATAGTCTTTCTCAGGAAGCGAAACCTTTAGACTTCTTTTTCATGCTTGTTTGAAATGATTACTGCGGAAACAAACCGTTACGCTGAATGTAAACAAACCGGAAAAAAAAGATAGCTTGTGGTTTCCTGCAACTGTAGATGAAATACGGGCATTTTTTGCTATAAATATTATTATTAGACAGTTACCCAGAATAACAAATTACTGGAGCGATCAGGAACCTTTTGGCGATGAATACATTTCCAGTATTATGAACAAGTACGATTCGTGAAGCTGAACCAATATTTACATGTGAGAGACACTAGCAGTACACCCCCCACCAGTACGTGGAGAACTTTCAGACAAAAATTATGCAATAGAATTGATTAAGAACCCTTTCTTTAATTATGTTCCAAATATTACATTAGTATGTTGATAAATAAAAAAGTTACAGGTGTTTAATGAGACTAGTCTAAATTCATGATTATTTTAGAATTTAATTGAAACTCATGAGGGGTGTATTTTGGTCAGAAATATGGTTAAGAGGATGTGGGTTCTGAAATGTGATATTCAAGATAGTACTAAGGGCATTATGAATTGAATTTGTATCAAAACTAAGCTACAGTCTTGGCATGTTAGTAGCTTACATTCTTGCTTGACCAAATTAATCTATGTAAGACATTAGATATATGTGCAGTATAAAATTAACTGATATTTTACCTTTTGATGTCAACAAACCTTGAAAGGGGATAGATATCCATCAATGCTATACCTATCTTAGTTGAGGGATCCTACCTTGTGAGTACTTGGTGATCTCACCAGTGCTGGTGCCATGATAAAAGTACACAGTGCACTCTGAAGTGGTTGGTATTAGGAAGGGTATCCAGTTGTATAAATCATGCCAAACCTGGCATTGGAACTTGACACAATCCTCTGGCTCATCAGTTTATGTCAAATATTCGAGCATGGAAAAAGGGACACTAAAAATTTAATACATCATCATTATTTCACATCTGTTCTCCATGCAGGCATGTGTTAGACAGTTTGACTGGAATCTGGTAAGCCAGAGAGCTGTACCAGTCTCCAGCTTGGTTTCTATAACTGGATGCCCTTTGTAATGCCAACCTCTCCAGAGTATAGTGTCTTTTACATGTCACTGGTACAGGGGCCTTTTATGTAAATGATCTAGAAATAATTTTCCTTACAGTACTATTAGCAAGTGCAATGAATCCAATGATAATTTTCATATGAAATGACTTTGGATTTAATTATGCTTTCTTATGAAAGAATACATCTTTTAATTAAGGAAATTTCTTTCAATTTTATCTTTGAATATTTTCAATGAAAATCTGTTTATATTTATCTTTCGTTGTTTTTTCAGAATTTATTCATCCACTTTAACATTACTGCCATTGAAGAATTAGTTCTTGGTGCTAATCTCAACCTATCAGATTTACATCGTCTTAAATGGAAAGCTGATGGAGACAATACAAGCAGTAAGTATTTAACATTTTTTTGGCATAAATTAACACTAGTTTAATTCTAATCTCAAACTATAAGATTATTAGAACCATTTGAAAATTATTATTTCTTACAGTATCTTGTTGAAATTATCAGCAAATTCAATTCATTTTTACCTAAAATTCTATCACAGTTTTATATCCAATTTCAGATCATTATTTCAAGAAGCAAGAAGGTCTTGAGATTACCTTATCACCAATGGAAATTAAAACACTGGCAGTGACAATAAGAAATTTCTTTTAAATATGACAATTCAGTTGAAAATGTAATGGTGTAACTAACTGAAGAAAGCTGTCTTTCAGTTATTTTTTCTCTTTATTCTGCTTAACTACTTATCACCAAAATCATCAGATTGTGCAGATTGCAATTTTTTTCATTATATTTTAATTAAAATGAACAACATCTTTATACTTTTAATATGAAGAATTCAATAATTTTTTTATTTGTGTAGTATTTTTATTTTTTATTTTTGGGTCTCATGGAGGTAATGACCGAAACCTTTGGCATTATGTCAAGAAAACCCATTAAGTCAAGTGGAATAGCAGCCATGGCAGATACTGATGTCATGCAAATGCTGGTGGCACATAAAAGCACCCATTATATCCTCGGAGTGGTTGGTGTTAGGAAAGGCATCCAACCATAGAAAGCATGCCAAATCAGATGGGAATCTGGTGCAGTGCTCCAGCTTGACAGCCCTGGTCATACTGTCCAACCCATACCAGCATGGACAACGGAAGCTCAGTGATGATGATATGATCATTCTAGTGTTCATTCTGAATTCAAACTCAAGCATTAAGCTGTAATACTGAATATGTAATGAAAGCTATTGTGTAGCTTGATGGTGTCCAAGATTGAGGCCAGGTTATGCATAAGTTTGGAACAAAGAAGTTGGAATATGTATGTAATACTGAGGTAATACATAATATTCTATGCTAGAATAGTGGTGGGGAAAGACATGTAACTTTCCAGTATTCTCTTTTACTTGTTTCAGTCTTCTGACTGTGGCCATGCTGGAGCACCGCCTTTAGTCGAGCAAATCGACTCCAGGACTTATTCTTTGGAAACCTAGTACTTATTCTATCGGTCTCTTTTGCCGAACCGATGTTGGGGGACAAACACAGACATACAAACACATATATACGACAGGCTTCTTTCAGTTTCCGTCTACCAAATCCACTCACAAGGCTTTGGTCGGCCCGAGGCTATAGTAGAAGACACTTGCCCAAGATGCCATGCAGTGGGACTGAACCCGGGACCATGTGGTTTGTAAGCAAGCTACTTACCACACAGCCACTCCTACGCCTATTTTTTTTTTTTGTAAAAATGTCACATTGTCATTTTTGATAAACACAATACTAGTTTTGAAAACGTGGGAAATAAAAGTATTTTGAGGCAGTAGAAAGGGAATTCTTCAAATATCAACAAGCAATATAATCAAACTTTAAGATTGATATATAAATGATATAATATATAATATGGTTAAAAAAAATAATCAACTGGACAGCTGCTAAGTTCCAATAATCGAAGTAAACATTTACAAAAGTAAATAAATAAATAAAAAATTTTTTAAATGAAGACTCAAACATTTGACATAAAAATTGATCATATTTTAATATGCAAAAATTGTAACAGTTCCATGCACAGCTGGGTAAACATGAAAATGATATAAGGATGTCATAAGCAACAGATGCTTAAATAAAGTTTAAAACTTTTAGTCCCATTAATAATAATAATAATAACTGAGTATTTGTGTGATATAAACCAGTTACATCTCCAAAGCACTTAATAATTGATTAATTTTTACAAAGAATTTGCCCTAATAATAAATCAAATTGAGAAAAGAGCACAAGTATTTAACCTTGTGTTCAAGAGAAGACATAAAAAATAAATATTTCAGTTTATATATCACAGGTAAAGTATTTAAGATGCAATCAATGATAGACCAGTTGTCCTGTTTTGAATAATAACTAATCTAATTTTCAGATATATTTTTTAACACAAGTGAACTGTTGTGACAAATTAAGTTTAAACATCAAACTTAAGTTTAAGTGAAATATGTATTTTATACATCAGAATTATTGTTTTGAAAAAAAAAAAAAGTAGCAAGTCATTGGCCAAAAAATTCATTGGTTTGTATCTTTAAATCTAAAATAGTGCATCTAAGAGTAAATAAAAATCATTTGCGTTAAAGCTCCTCGCTACAACAGCAAGGAGCTTTATGGTTATACTATAAGTGAATGTTTTTTTTTAAAACTTTCAAGTGTTGGACTCAAATCCTCCCAAGATGAAACTGGAATGATGATGGTACATGCAGTACTATGTTAGGTGTAATAAAAAATATTACCATAATTTTTCTAAGAGAGACCAATCAATCAAATATATAAAGTAACAGCTGATTCTAGGTTAGAGTTTGAGTTCATGTTTATAGTTAGAACAGTAAATATTACTGATAATTGAAAAACTGAAATGTTCCTATTCTTTTACAGGTTTCAGCCATTAGTCTAAGGTAATGCTAGGGCAGCACATTTAAGAGTATAGTCAATTCTATTAATTTTGTTTCTTGTTTGGCACTTAGATTTTCTGTTTCTTTTCACTCCTGGATTGATGAAAGGCAAAGTCAACCAGGGCAGGATTTGAACTTAAAACTCATTAAAATAGTCCTAGTGTATTGTTTAAAAAAATACCTTAGTCATAAAACAGCTATATGTTCATCTGAGGAAATTAACTTGAACACTGCAGCAGAAGAATAATCAAGTAATTAGTCTGATAGTTACTATATTGTGACATTCATCACAAAGCTTGTTTAATCAGTAAGTTGACAATCTTTCTTCTGATTTAAATAAAAATCATCACATCACAATGTCATAAATCTAAATATAGTGAACTTTGGACTTAATCTGATCTCACTTGGAAGAATCTTTTTAGTAATATATTTCAAATTAAAAATTACTGATGTTCTTATATACAATATGGCATTTAGATTATAATTTTATGCAATGATAGCATGATTATAAAACATTCAATATTTGTATAGGAAAGAAAGCCTAACAAATATAGTTTTATGATTTTTTAAAAATTATTTGATGAAAAAATATCTTTTGTAATTTGAATATTTCTGAATTTGTTTATTTTTAGAATTTTTTTTAAATAGAAAAAGCACTTGAAAATGGATTTTTTTTTTCATATTCTACAAAAGATACTCTAAAATAATTATTCTTTTAATTATTTGCATAGTACACAAAATATGCACATATTATATAGAAGTTTTTAGATCAAGATGGCGTATTTTATAGAATAAAGAAAATAATAGACAAAAACAAAAATTAAATCAGCTCACTTCATATAGTTTGGATCAAATGTCTAGGAATTGTTCCAACATGATTAGACTGAGAAATATAGTTCTTTGTAATGCATAAAAGCAGCAATTATAAACCAGAATGCTGCACCCCATAAATTCATTAGGTAATGAGATAGGTGATTGCTTTCTATTTTCCAGTATACTGGGAATTTGCAAACAAAAACTTCGTGGCCCATATACAATACTATAGCATTCATTCCTACAACAGAAAGAAATACATAAATAAATATTAAAATTACAGTAAGTTTAAGTAATAGATTCCTATTAAGGCTTGCATTTTTTTTTAACAAGACCAAATTTTATACAAGAGAAATATAATTAATTGATTTAGCACCGGCATCAAACATATGGGGAAATGAGCTGGCAGTAACGTTAGTACGCCGGGTGAAATGCATAGCGGTATTTCGTCTGCCGTTACATTCTGAGTTCAAATTCCGCCGAGGTCAACTTTGCCTTTCATCCTTTCGGGGTCGATAAATTAAGTACCAGTTACGCACTGGGGTTGATGTAATCGACTTAATCCCTTTGTCAGTCCTTGTTTGTTCCCTCTATGTCTAGCCCCTTGTGGGCAATAAAGAAATAAGATCAGAGTTGACAACTGAACTCAGAATGTTGAAGAAATAAATTGCTTACAGTAAACACCCATCCAATTTGAGGTTTTCTTAACCAGCTCTGGTGCCTCCATCCCCACACCAATAAGTATTATTATCTTGTTATATTGAATTATGTTCTCCAAATTCAGAGAAGAGATGGGTCAAGGTATTCTGCATACAAGAGGTAAGATGGAGAGGAGCTTCAGCTAGGGTCCTCACAGGCAAGGTACATAGGTATAAAATTTTCTGGCAAGGTAACATGGATGGAGTAGGCATACTCCTTGAGGAGAAATGGGTGGATAAAGTCATAGAGGATGTTAGGGTGTGCGATAGAGTGCTTAAGCTCAGGCTAGTCCTGAAGAATAGCTGAGACCCCCTTCGGTCATGACTGACCATGGGATTGCACCTAGAAAGTTACCCTCCAAGGCACAAGTCCGAGCAAGGTTGTTTATGGAAGACCAGCAGTCACCCATACATATCGGCCTCCCCTCTTCATGCCACCAGTGTTATCCAAGGGAAAGGCAAGGGGCTGATACAGCTTGGCACCTGTGACGTTGCAACTCATTTCTACAGCTGAGTGAATTGGAGCAACGTGAAATAAAGTGTCTTGCTCAAGAACACAACATGCAGCCCAGTCTGGGATTCGAACACACAACCTCACGATCGTAAGCTCGACGCTCTAACCACAGAGCCATGTGCCTTTACAGAACAGCACAGCTACAATTATCTCAGCCTACGCCCCACAAGCGAGACTACCAAATGATCAGAAGGACCTTCTGGGTTTGTTAATTTGCAAACTACATGGTGATCTCAGTAGTGCTGGTGGCATGTAAAAAGTACTCAGCACACACTGTAAAGTGGTTGACATTAGGAAGGACACTCAGCTGTATAAACCATGCCAAAGCAGACACTGGAGTACAATGCAATTTTAGCTCATGCATTATATAGAAATTCCAATTAATGATGTGTAATGCATGAGCTAAAACCAAAAAACTTTCTCATCTTGGAAACTGTACGTGATGTCAAAAAAACTAATTGTATATTTGAAAACAGCATTTAAAAACTACACTAAGTACATCTTGACATATGCTTGATGAAAAATACTTGTTGACCAGTGTTATTTGTTAAGTTAAATCAAACAATTAGAATGTGTAATAAAACTAAACCAATTAGCTTGTGGGAGAATCATGATTACCATTTAAAGATATATATATATATATATATATATATCATCATCATCGTTTAACGTCTATTGTCCATGCTGGAATGGGTTGGACGGTTTCACTGGCATCTCAAGCCAGGAGGCCGCACCAGGCTCCAATCTCATCTGGCAAAGTTTCTACAGCTGGATGCCCTTCCTAACGCCAACCACTCCAAGGGTGTAGTGGGTGCTTTTTATGTGACACCAGCACAGGAGCCTGTCGGGGTGAGGGGGCTGGCATCAACCACGCTTGGATGGTGCTTCTTATGTGCCACCGGCATGGGAGCCAGTCAGGCGGTGCTGGCAATGACCCATGCATGAATGGTGCTTATTGTGTGCCACCAGCATGGGAGCTAGTCAGGCAGCACTGGCGTCAGCCACAACTACAATTTCCATTTGATTGTGGTACGATTTGATTTTGATACTATATAAATATAAATATATATATGTAGAAACTTTTTATTATTATTATAGTAACTTTTGCTTTATTTTGAGATAAAATTTGTGTGTGAAATGACTTACCTGCCCAGGTAAATGGTATTCCAGTCCAAATGTTCCCTACATCAATTGCAAGATAACAGAGAGCAAGCATGAAGAAAGCTAAGGAAGCTGCTGCAAAAATGTACGAGACAGACCTAAAAAACAAATGGAAATCTTGCTGAAAAACTTTAGAATAATTTCAGATTTATTGTTATTGATTAGCCTCAAGTCAACTCAGATTGAGAAGACCTATATTAAAAATTGTTCTGGCTTTCTAACTGAGGTCATTCTTATCAGTGGTAGGGATGTTAAATTAGAACCCTTTTCACTTAGTCCCTTGCCCCCAACATTAAATTAGACAAGTTTAAATAGAAGTGTTTTAAATTTGTTAAACTCATTCCTTCATTAGTCACTATTTTAGAAAGGCTTTTGGTGCTGTCATGTCTTAATGAATATACAGAACCATGTAGCATTGAAACAAATGAGGGAGCAAGTATCTTTAGTCATAGCATCGAGTTGACCAAAACCTCGAGACTGTAATTGGGTAGATGGAAAAAGTGTTGTTTGGTGCTAGACTTAATCCATCACTCAGTTTAAATTTAACACCTGGCCTTTGACTAGAGTTTGTTGCAAGAATTCAGGCCAGATCTCTCTAATCTGAGGATAACTTCCACCCAGCAATTTTAGAAACTCTGAAAGGAATTTTAAAGTTTTTTTTAGCAACCACCAGATTACAAACCATGGAACTCTAGAGACCTTCTGCAAAGTCAAAGAACGATAGAGTGGTCTGCTTTAAGAACTTCACCTGGAGTTGTCGCACTAAGAAGAGAACATTGGTAGTATTCTCTCCTGGCAATATTGCATCTCAACTGATTCTCTTTCTAATTAGATGTGCTAATAACTTTTACTTTTGTAACTTGGTCCATTAATTTGATGCCTCTGTAGTTACTTCTTTCAAGAGCATCTCCTTTGCTTTTGTAGCAGCTGATGATGATACTGATAGATAACATCTCTCTGAATTACTTGATATACTAGGTAGTATCCTATTTCAGCAGCTATTTTTAGGATCACAGCAGCTATCCCTGACAGCATATTCTTAATGATACTTTCAACTTTATAAACTAGGTTTAATTGAAGTAGCTCATCTCTTGTGCATTTTACTTATTCGGAAATTTCTCATAGTATTACCGCTTCTTTCTCTTCATGGCATCAGTGTGAGCAATGTGCATCACTTTCATACTGTATACACTTATCACCAACAACATTTTGCTTTGCAATCTGGAGCACCTTATGCCTATGCAGAACACTGACAAACTTCTTATTTTCAGCTTCTCTCTTTGGATAGGTCTGAAAGCATCTTGCCACTTGTCATGGTCCATTATCACCAGGCAAATGATAACTGAGGAAAATTGCCAATCTTTGTTGTTGTGTCAGAATTTTGACATGGTTTCCATAACCAGGTTCCGTTCCCAGCACCAACTACTCTACAGCATGAACTGTGAGTAATTTATCATACCACCCATATCAGTGGTTGTCTGTTACTGGACTAAAGAGACTCCTCTATCCTGTATCAGCTTTTTTTTTTTAAATTCAGAGTTACTACTTTTCTTCATGGGTTGGTTGCACACTTCTTGTAGAATCAACATCTCTTCAATAAAATACTGAAACTGAGGTAAAATGATATAGTAAAAACGAAAGGTTTAAGTAAATATATACATACCAAAGATTTTTGTTGATGGGAATAACTCCCCCATCTCGTGAAGCTTCTGTTAAGGCCAATGCAATAGCACCCTATAAAATAGAAAGATTTGTATGTCAGATAAAACACACAGTTTCTATTTTTCTTTTGTTTGTTACTTGTTTATAGATGTTTATCAGAAACAATAAATGAATTTTAAGTTTGCATCGAGCACTGAAACTTCGTAACAATACACATACACACACAAGTATAGAAATATAACAAAAGGGTGGAGGATATCAAACTTTAATAGTAGTCGATCACAACATTTGTTTCTGCACTACACACCAGCTTTAAATTGCAGAGTTTATAATCTATTCATAAACCATTATAAAAGATCATTCTTTAAAGTTATTCACATGTGTATCTGGCCCTGGTATATATCCTACTGATAACATGTGGTAGCCAAATACCAAAACAAGATATGTATGTGTGTGTGTGTGTGTGTATATTTATATATATATATATTTATATTATTCTTAAACAAAAATGTTGCTGACAGTGACTTCAAAGTTTTGGCCAGCTAAGCCATTGTTGAACTGCTGACAATGGCTTAGCTAGCTGAAACTGAGTCACTGTCAACAACATCCCTGTTTAAAAATAATAAATTTGTACTCTACAAATATATAGTGTAACCCATCAAATTAATATGAAAAAAAAAACAGAAAAAAAAAGGAAAGAAAAACATCCTGAAATACAACAATATCTGTTTCAACACAGTTTCACATCAGGAATATTGCAACACAAATTGATAAATGTAATAATGTAAAATTGTCTTAATTATAATTGAACATAAAAACAAACATGAATATATATATATATATATATATATGTAGAATATGAAGTCATGAAGTATGAGATGAATATATTTATTTCACCAGTTTATATCTATATGTATGGAATACAATAATTAATAAAAAGGTTTTCTATAGAAGGGAAGAAAGGAGATTTAGTAAGATATATACATTAATATTTCGAAGATGACTTTTTGTATGTATATATTGGAGTTGAAGAATTGATGTAACCACAATATTCTATGGATCTGAAGAGCTAGCTTTCTATACCTGTATTAGCTTGTAAAATGTACAATCGTACTATGTAACTTATAACATACACTAATGTAGTGCAGGCATTAAAAAATTACTTTTCCATGATATTGACTGCGAAATGATTGTAATCTTATGGATATCAAACTAGTGAAATAAATACATTCATCTCATACCTCTCGACTTTATTCTCCTTGTGAAATAATCATTACTGGTTGGATTTACTGGATTTCAATATTACACCCTTATGTTTTGGTTTACTATTTGGTTCATAGCCTGGTCCGCAAAAGGAGCTTTTTTATGAGTACCACCAGATTAAATAAATCATATTTAATTAGCAATAATGAAATAATCAAGCAAAGCTCAAATAATGCATGAATCGGATTTGCAAAAGGATTCCAGAAAAAAAATTATATTTATTATATTTGTAATCAATTAGCAACTTCATCATTCCCCTTTTTCTTACAAAAACTAATTGATAAAAGGTTTCAAGCTCTCTTTAATGTACTCCTATTTTACCACAAACACTTGTCATATCCTTTGTTTACAATGAATTTCTTCGGACTATAATTATTATCTGTTCATGTTTATGATACAGATGTTACAAGTATATATGGTATGTCCCATGCTCCTCTCGCCATCATCTATTCTTAGCACTGAGTCTATCATCTATCAGTAACTGTCGGTTGCAATGAGGAACTGTGAACCAATTTATAGACTGAGGAGAGGATTTACAATCGATTGCTCCTGGGGGTCAATAAGCCCATCAACAAAGATGAACATGGCAATGTTGTCTCCTCTGCCATCTGCATCATTTCATTTAATATCCGGTTTCTGCATTTAAACTGTCATTCCGTGTGTATTATCATTGTATGAACCAAGCACAAAGAAGACAAATATATACTATCATCATCATCATTAGTTCAACATCCACTTTTCCATGTTTACCAGGGTCAAACAGAATTTTGTCAAGGAAGATTTTCTGTGGCTGGATGCTTTTCTTGCCACCAACCCTCACCTGTTTTCATGCAAGGTTAATATTTCTTTATGACAAGACACAAGACTGGAAACAAAGGACAGTTTATATAATGATGACATTCACTCACAACTACCACACCATGTCAACTACAACAACATTCAGATCATAACGATTTACTTGCATGGAGATGAAAAATACTTTGAAATGGTTATGTCAACTTCTGTGTGTGCTTACACTGAAGAAAAAAAGTGATTCATCACCTGTTAGGTCTAAATTGGAAAGAATTATCTTGAGCAATCCAAAACATGACAAAATATATAATATTGCATGTATATGGTGAGAGGCAGCCTTATAAAAGCAATAAACATAAATTAAACTTTTATGATAGTAAATACATTATCAGCATTATTTTAACAGCCACTTAATCCTTGATGCTCTAGATAAGGGCTTGGACTTTACACAACAAGAAACTAATTATTTGAATGGAATAAATAAAACAGTAGAATCAATAAAGTAATTGTAACTCACTATAACAACACCCCAGATAAAAAATCGTTTCACTCTTTCTGAATGCATCCGAAACATAAGAAATATTTTTCCTGCCTGAAAGGAAAAAAAAAATCCTATAAATTATAAAAATCAAATCATGAAACTGTCTCAAATTCCTTTCTTGTTTGCTTCAACATTATGAAAGAAACAATAATAAAACATATCTAGAAAACATTATGGTATCCCATTCCCTTCTAAACATGAGCAGCACTGAACTGGAACCCTCAAGATCATGACAAATGTCTGCCCTCCCCAACACTGTGGATCTCTCTTGATAAACACACATCTTCAACATAACTGAAACTGCATCACAATGACTAGTCTTTCTTTTAAAGCCAGAAAATACTTCAGCCTCCAACAACTACTAACTCTCTATAAAGCTCGGGTGACACCACAATGGTGTACTGCTCATACATTTAACATGTTGTATCTGGTGTAGCCACAGAATCCAAAACTGCATCCAAAGAAAGGCCACTTGACTGATTGGCATAAAGCCACTCACCAACTAACATTAATTTCTAGCCCACAGGAATGCAATCTCTTCTCTCTGACTCTTTACAAAAGAGCCTAGAATACAACAGAGGACTATGTAGTATCATCAGAATATTTGTGTCATTTCCATTCAGTTACATGTATTTCTTCTTGTTATCCATATTGACCTCATCTCCATTTATTTAGGTGACATGGATGGTCAAGTATAAAGTAGACTTTCTGTCATAGGCATTTGTCAGAGAACTAACAGTGATTTGACTAACTACTATAAATGAAAAATTCATGAAGCAGCAGCTACAGGATCATAAAGAAGTGGATATAATACTGATTGAACTCTTAGTTATATTTCTAATGAGATAAACAACTTGTGTTTTTGAATCAGTTTTGAAAATAACCAAGAATTTGGTGGTGTTTAGTAAAATAACATATCAGGCTACTGTTTGAAACATAACATATTCCAGACACTAAAAAAAAATCCTGTTTCATTTCATAGAACTAAAAGTGGCCCCAGGTTATTATTAAAAGAGTTAAAAATTTATCTCATTTGGTAGTGAAGGAAGGTTAGATATGTCAAGAGAGTCAACAAGATGTTTAGAGACAAGAGGTAATAGAGATTGATTGATGTAGATATTACTACAGATATCATTTTCCTAACAGTGCATTACAATAAATAAATAAAATATCTTTTAATCATAAACTGATACAAACCTGTAATCCAAGGAAACAAATAACACATGTTGTAAGGGTGCCAAGAAGTCCTTCTGGATCAAATGGTTCATGAGTATGATACATCTCCTATTAAGAATAAACTAGAGCTGAGTATGCTTAATTGTGTTTTGTGGACATAACTGGAATTCAATTGTCCAAATTGGAATAATTTAGACAGTAAAAAATATGAAGAAAGAATATCAAAGCTAAAATCTTAAGATTATTTTAAAATTATTTAAATATTTTTTATTGAAGTCTGTCAAAAGAGATGGTCAAAATCTTTTGAACAAATAAAAAAAAAATTGTTTAATGAAATTTATATTTCTAATGTCTTTAGTAAGACAGGTAAGTAAGCTACTGTAGAAAAACAATAATATTTTATACAATATCATCATCATCATCGTTGTGTTTGTTTAACGTCTGCTTTACAATAGTAAATCTAATTTAAATATAAAAAAATATGATGAGTGTCTAGGTGCATGCATAGCTGTATAGTTTTGAAGTTTGCTTCCCAAACACATGGTTTCAGGTTCAGTCCTACTGTGTGGCACCTTGAGCAACTGTCTTCTACTATGTCTCATGCCTACCAAAGCCTTGGGAATGGATTTGGTAAATGGAAACCGAAAGAAGCCTGTTTGTGTGTGTGTCACCTTGTTTTGATATTGTGATTGTTGTAAATGAATATCATTTCATTTCTACTATTTTGGGAAAACATGCTTGGCTACCGGGAAACTTGCTTTACTAGGAACTAGGTAAGGCCTCCTGGCAATAGGATAGAAATCTGACGATAGAAAATCTGCTTCAATAAACTTTCTCAAACCCATGCAAGCATGGAAAAGTGAACATTAAACAATGATGATCAATATCAAAGTAATGCATTAATGTGGTAAAATCTATGTATTAGAAAGCTGAGAGTCAATACTAAAGGAGAAAAAACTAGTACAAACAAAAGCTCTTAAATGAACTTATTAGATTATTAGTTCACAAAACAAGAATTTAGAATTTACAAACAATGAGGGGAAAAATGAGAAGAAATTGACCAATCTGAATTCAAGTGAAAGATTTAAAAATTGAAAGAGACCCAGGTATTTTTAGAGAAAAATTTAGTGGAATATGATGTCCAGTATCCAATGGAGAAAGTAATCAAATAAGTTAAAACCATATATATGTAATGTAGTAAATTGAAAAGAGTCCTCACAAAAATGTTTTATTGGAATTATCTCCTTTGTTGGACTGGTTTTTTTTCTTAGGATTTTAAAAACATACAATCGTTTGGATAATTTAAGCTGACAGAAGTTTTCAACTCATTAAATTACATATGTGACACCCTACTGTACTAGTATCTTCTTCAG
This sequence comes from Octopus bimaculoides, assembly GCF_046866305.1. Classification (NCBI taxonomy): domain Eukaryota; kingdom Metazoa; phylum Mollusca; class Cephalopoda; order Octopoda; family Octopodidae; genus Octopus; species Octopus bimaculoides. Next base: position 107,509,416 of record NC_142932.1, on the reverse strand, counting down.
CCATATCATCATCAGCAACATTTTAATGTCTACTTTCCCATGATTGCATGGGTCAGATGGATTCATTGAAGCAGATTTTCTACAGCCAGATGCCCTTCCTGTTGTCAATCCTCATCTACTGTCAAGTAAGGTAATATAAACCCACGACCAGATATGTTCTCACAGAATGTTAGAAATGGATGACACTACTTGTATGGCAACATTTACAACTATACATTCATAGAGCTAGAAAGATTGAGAGACACAAATCAATCTGGAAAAGGAAGATATAGAAGATTAAATATCCTTCAATCAGTCAGAGTGTTAGAGAATCTGTAACTGGTGGAAAATTCCAGCCAGACCAAGGGCAGCATGGTGATGGAACAGGGAAGTAGTCAGAACCATAAAAGTGAAGAGTCAGGCTGGAAGATTTGTAAGAATGGGAACAACAGAGAACTTTACCAGGTAGCTAGAAGAGAAGCTTGGAGATAGCTCTATTTAAGAAGGGGAGAAGCAGGACCCTCCCACCCAATAAAACAACAGGTTTTTCAATGTTCTATGGCAAGAGATCTGAAGGCATGAGGTGTTCAAGATTGCAAAGCAGTATATCAGAGAAAACTGAGACATAGCAGGAGAGAAGTGTGTGTAGTAGGATATGGGTACACTTGCACTTTGTGATTCTGTAAAGAGGCATGGAAGTGAGTCTTATCAACATCATCATCGTTATCTAATGTCTGTTTGCAGCGCTGGCACAAGCTGAACAATTTCAGTAGAGCAAACAAATCAGAGGGCTACATCAAGCTTTAATGTCTGTTTTGGCATGGTTTCCATGGTTGGATGTGCTAATACCAACCATTTCACAGTGTCCTGGATCCTTTTTCTGGTACTAACACTGGTGAGGTCATCTAATAACTTTAAGGCAAAACTCCCTCCCCAACTAAGGTTGGGTGTGTAGTATTGAGGGAGGTGGCTTTGTGCCAGGTAGTGAGAAGTGTGACAGAGGGATAGAAACAGGTGTTATGCTGTAGAGGACATACATGGTTATCCCAGTTGGAAAAGGAGAGAAAATGGTAGTGGTATCATGGCATACCCTCAAGTTACAGGAAGGTGAACGTGGTCTGGAGGATTGGATAGGGTGGATGGGTAGGTGAATAGCAGATGAATAGAGATGGAAATAGAAATGAATTAGTGAATGGTAAACATAGGGGGTGAAGTGGAGAGGTGGTCACTGGTGAATATCAGTCCAATCTAAATGTATGACTAGATGTAAAATATTAGGAATTGTGTATGTTGATAATAGTAGAGAAATACAGAAATACCATAAATGTTCCTCTTTGATACATGTGTGAACTTCCAAACACTGTTCTATCAATATAGCCAGCTGCACCACCTGTACAATTCTTGTATTTACCATCATCACTTATTCCACCAGGACCTAGGTAACCACTGCATAAAATTTTTTTAAAAATAGTAAAGAACATGTATTCAACAAAGGATGAACAAATATAAATCACCCTGTAAGATATAGATTCATTTAAAACACTGATGCAAGAATCAACTTGATTAATATCTGAAGTAACAGTCTGATTACTTTTTCTGCCAATATTTCTGCCAAAAAATTTTGAAAATATTCTTGAAAAGATGGCGTAACTAATTAATATGTATAATTGTTATTTCACTTCAATTTCTATTTGATGCTTTAATCCTTGATATAGAATTAAATAATATGGAGAAATGTATAAAAAAAAAAAATCACAAAATACTTTCATAGTGCTAGTAACAACACCAACTCATGTGAAGACCAAACAATTAAGTTACTTTAATTCCCAGTTATTAATCAATATCTATGAAGAGTCTTCATATTCAAGCCAGATTTGTAAATGAATTTTAACATTTTATATATAACAAAATTATTTCTAAAAATATTGTATTAATATTAGTCATCTAATTCAGATACTGAACTACATAAACTACAACAATCTCTTCTTATGAACACAGTTTTATGGAACAAGTCAAAAGAATTTCTTTAAGTTAAACTTACGTTGGACAGCCCGGTACTGGTAAACAGAATGTCACACAAAGATAGATAATCAGTAGACTTAACGCAACAACCCAGTCAAGCCAATAATTAACAAGATCTTGGATTGGACTCCACCAAACAAACTGAAATATTAAAAAAAAAATCATATATCTATATATTAAAGAAAATTGTTTTCATAATGCATTATCAGATATTTTAGCTATAAAAGTAAAGACCCCCTTTGGTCATGAATGACCATGGGATTAACCTAGGAAGTTCCCTTGCTGAGGTACAAGTCTGGGCAAGGTTGTTTATGGAAGACCAGCAGTCACCCATGCATACCAGCCTCCCCTCTCCATACCACCAATGTTATCGAAGGGAAAGGCAAGGGCCGATACAACTTGGCACCAGTGATGTCACAACTCATTTTTACAGATGAATGAACTGGAGCAACATGAAATAAAGTGTCTTGCTCAAGAACACAACACATAGCCTGGTCTGGAAATCGAACTCACTACCTCATGATTGTGAGCCCGATGCTCTAACCACTAAGCCACGTGCTTTCACATATATTAGTTATAACATAAAACACAAAATTATACAGGCTGGCCAAAATACACATGTATGGTATTCATCATCATCCTCCTATTATATATTAAATTTTTTTCATGATATATAAATGATATTAATAACCGTATTAAATTTATTCCAAATGTCAGAATGCAATGTTTCTTAATGACAAGTAGTTCATTTAATTTCAATGACAAATTCTAAATTTTCTTTTTCTTTCTTAGACTTAAATATAGACTAAGAGAACAGTTAACAATAAAGGATATGAAATCTTAGCGACATCTGGGAATGAGCCTTGCTTGATAAGTACAAAGAAAGCTGATATGAAATCAGTATGGTGTACTCAGCATAAACACAATAAAGATGAAAATTAGGAAGAAATCAAGACTTTAAATGCGTTCAATATACAAGAACAATTAGCAGTGGTAAAGTCATGAAATGAAATCCATAAACTACTTAAAAGGCTAACAAGTGGTAGACACCTCACCTTACACACACACACAAATTATTATTTTTAGTTGTTCAGTGGAAGAGCGGGTAGTGTTTATGACCTTTGCATGTCCTCATTAGATAACTTAATTAGTGCTGGGAGTAGTTGAAATGAGAGTATAATAACAAGTGGGAGAAAAAGAGATTTAGCTAGCAGTTACCTCTGTTGGAAAATATATAATAAAAAAAAATTGAGTTCATAATTAAATGTTGACTTTGAATATTTACTTCCTAGTCTCTTCTAACTCCATAAACTCAACTGGCATTTGAAAACAAAATATTTTACCATGAAAAATAGTAACAGTTTCTGTCTACAAAATCCACTCACAAGGCTTTAATCAGTTCTGATGTCACCAAATCAGAAACTGAAGTATAAACAAAAATATCTCCACTTTAATTATAGTGATCTACATTTTGATGGCAAATGACAAATTTTAAAATTAAGTCATTTAATGTACATTTAAAAACAATTTTTACATGGTGTTTGACAGTGGCTAAATGTAAAAAAAAGTCTTAAAAAATCAAATAAGGTGAGAAACATTACATCAATTTTATGTACAAATAACAGAAATGAAATAATTATAGCTTATAAACTGTTGATAATTCAAATAATTTACTTGATGGCTGTCTGCTGGTCGGGCAGAAAACATATGTGTTACAGATACAATAAAGTAAGTTACAGCAATGCGTTGAAGCACTCCAGGAATACGGATATCTTTCAATTCAATATCTGGAGAAAAGAAAAACAAAATTAATAATCAGCATTATAACAATACCTACTGAACAAAAAAACAGGCCCTATAATTAACTTTATATCACAATCATCATCAATAACATTATCAACATCATGATATTGTCATCATTAATATTATGACTATCATTATTGTTAATTATTATATCATCATCATTTGACGTCTATTTTCCATGCTGGTATGGGTTGGACAGTATGACAGGAGCTAGCCAGATGGAGAACTGCCCAGGATCCAGTTGTTTATTTTGGTATGGCTTCTATGGTTGGATGCCCTTCCTAATGCCAACCATTTCAGAGTGTACTGAGTGCTTTTCACATTGCATCAGTATGGGTGCTTTTACGTGGAACAGGTGGTTTTACATGGTACAAGCACAGACACTATTATGTGATGCCAACACGAGTGCTTTGTAATATGGTACTAGCACCATCTATTCCTCAAGACAAGGACCTCTTGGCTGAGAGAAGAATACAGATGCTAGGAGAATAAAGAGTAGAAAGGGATAAAGTATGAGACAAAAAGACCTTTTGCTGTAGAGAAGCTGTATGATTACTCACATTTTAGAAGGAGAGTAGAGTTGGAAAGTGATATACATGATAAGGGTCAGCATGGACCTTTAAGATATAAGGTGAGGAGAAATGAAGATGGAAAGGGTGCCAGGAGTGAGTGGGGGAATCGAGGTCAGGTAGTACAGGGTAGCAGAAAAATAAGGATGATACAGTAAATAGGGGGCTCTACACAAATAGCTCAAAATATCTTTATCCCAATTTGTCATATCCTTCCCTACTTTATCAATCAAAGTTTGGTATGACCAGATCAAACTCACTGAAGTTTAATTTTCATTTGTCCCTATTCTCAAAAAGATTTGCTCCATGACACTTCTTCAAAATTCATTACAGCTTTCAAATAAAACAAGTACAACTCTGTACTTTGCTTCATTTTCCTACCAAAAACATTACATAGTTCTAGATTGAAGCCCTTTCAGAACACACCTAGGCACATATATCTGTCATATATGAAGTGAATCCTCTTTTCAGCACCATTTAGAAATTACTTGCCTTCTATCTCAATTGCATATTTATTACAATAAACAAGTAGTTAAGTACAGTATTTCATAAGAAGAAGGAGGTGCAATGGCCCAGTGGTTAGGGCAGCGGACTCGCGGTCATAGGATCGCGGTTTCGATTCCCAGACCGGGCGTTGTGAGTGTTTATTGAGCGAAAACACCTAAAGCTCCACGAGGCTCCGGCAGGGGATGGTGGCGAACCCTGCTGTACTCTTCCACCACAACTTTCTCTCACTCTTACTTCCTGTTTCCGTTGTGCCTGTAATTCAAAGGGTCAGCCTTGTCACACTGTGTCACGCTGAATCTCCCCAAGAACTACGTTTAGGGTACACATGTCTGTGGAGTGCTCAGCCACTTGCACGTTAATTTCACGAGCAGGCTGTTCCGTTGATCGGATCAACAGGAACCCTCGACGTCGTAAGCGACGGAGTGCCAACAACAACCAAAATTCATAAGAAGATACTTTGCAGGAGCAGTTCTGAAAAATGGTAACTAAATGTTAACAGCCATTGTTAACTAGTTACTTTGTACAATAGTTCAAACAACAGCTATAATTAGACTATAACAAATGAGAACAATGTAATCTATACTCTTCAGAACTTGATCTGTCATCATGGAATTTCTATGATGCCCAAACATTTAAAACTTTAATTTAACCAATGTTAATCAGCTTATTAAAAATGGTACAATACTTTGAATCTACTGAACATGTCTTTACACTGAACAAAACATTTTTCAAAAGTAAGATCCTACAACACTGAATAGATAGGAAATGTTAATAACAAACCAGATTAAATGAACTTTTTTAATCAAACACCTAATGAATCTTAATCTGGAAATAATATAGAATATAATGTAAAAAAAAAAAATTGTAGATTAAATAAAAAAATTAAGCTGATAACAATTAATTGTATAAAAACAGAAGTATTATTAAGTAAATAAAACTTACTCGGTTTGTTAATAGTGTTGATTATTATGCCAAAGAAAAACAACACAACTGTTCTCCAAACTATCTTTGCTATAATTGTCTGTTTTTTAAGCTCTTTCCGCATCATGCTTCGAAAACTATATGCCATAGATGTTCCCATGATGAAGACAAACCTGAAATTAAATAGATTTACAATACAGAATGGAGTAAAAGAAAGTTTCATTTATTAAACTGCTGATTTTTGAACATTTTTTTTCTTTTCTGTTTTTTTTCCCAATAAACTTCATGTCCTTTTCCATAAAATCCAAAGATAACGTTCATGTAAACATCATCATCATCATTGTTTAACATCCGCTTTCCATGCTTGCATGGGTTGGACGATTTGACTGAAGACTGGTGAACCAGGTGGCTACACCAGGCTCCAATCTGATTTGGCAGTTTCTATAGCTGGATGCCCTTCCTAATGCCAACCACTCCGAGAGTGTAGTGGGTGCTTTTACGTGCCACCGGCACGAAGGCCAGTCAGGCGGTACTGGCAACGGCCATGCTCGAAATGGTGTATTTTATGTGCCTAAAGTATAATTATTGGTATTTTATGGATTGTTAGATTGATGAAAGGTCATGTTGAGTTCCGAAAAATTAGAAATCAGAAACCTGAGACATTATAGTAGGTACCATAAAATATCCTGTCAGACCATGTAGTGTGCATATATGAATTTATTTGTGTGTATCCACTTTCTTATTGTAATTTAAATCAGTTTTCAATGGGCAATGTTGCTTCTACAGAGGGATTGGAGGATCAGATCATGCTCATATCTTTCGCTTTTGGCTTGGATTTTACAGCTGGATGCCTTTCCTATCACCAATCACTTTACAGAGCATACTACACTAATATTTTCAAATTCACAAAAGAATACAGAAGTTATCTTACCAAGGAAAAACTAGATCTGCAGTATTTATTCCATTCCAAGGCGAATGCTTGAAGAACCAATATTTACCGCCTCCACAATTGACAAATATCATGTTTACAATGCTAATTCTGGAGGAATATACAAATATTAATAAATAGATGCATTATTTAACCATAACTATTCAAACAAGTCAATTTGCAATAATATAATGGAACAGAATATATTATTTTGTTTTAAAAAAATAAATAAAACACAAAGGCATGGCAAAGATTTAAATTCAAGAACATTGATTCAGTATCATAATTCAGAAATAGCACTTCTTTAAAATGTTTTAGAAGATTATGCACAATGTTCTTTCATCGTAAATAAATATAAAAAATAAAATACGCAAACTGGATTTCAGTTGCTGTTCTTTAATCATGATATTACAAGTGATGAAGTGAGAATTAATAAATTATTTACCCTCGAAATGCATCAAGTGATTTTAACCTTTCCCGTACAAGTATACGGCTACGTAGGCTTTCATTGTCATCTGTGGGGTTGATGCTGTCTGGAGAGCCAAGATCCTATGAAAAAATTAATTATCAATAAGCCCAACTATAAAAAAACAAAAACAAAAAAAAACTAATAATTTCATCATTTCATCATAGTGATTAGGGTTTAGTGGTCATGATCATAAGGTCATGGATTTGATTCCTGGACCAGCATGTTCTATCCTAGAGTAAGGCACTTCATATCACATTGCTCCAGTCTATTCAGCTGAAAGTGAATATTGGCCAAGAACTGGTGCAGCCCTCTCTCCTGCCGACTGTTACATCCTCAATGTTTCACCAAATCAAGAGTGATGTGATAAGACAGTGTTAACATCTGCTAACAACTACATAGGTATCTAAAGCAATTAGCAAAATGAGGCACATGCTACTAAGTTATATTTGCTAGTGAATGATAGTTATGGTTTCAGGTTTGCTACAAGGGAGAACATACTATAAAAAAACACCCACATTTCACAAATTGAAATACATACATCATTAAATAAACAGAATGAGAGAAAATGTTGCTATCAAACACAGAAAGAAGGCCACAGATTTTCTAGAAAAAGTAGTCACCAACAGTATTGACTCCAGTATGTGACCGGTATTTATTTCATTGGTCTTAGAAAGATGAAAGCTGGAGTCAAGTGTGACAGGATTTGAAACCAGAATATAAAGGGACTTCAGTTAATTCTGCAAGGTGTTTTATCTGTGGTAGTTATGGTAATATAAATTCCTGAAGCAAGTAAGGAGAGTCAATGAAAATTTAAAGTAAGAGGTTTCATAAACTTACTGCTTCGATTAGTTTCTCTTGACTAAATCGTGAAATGATTCTTCTGAAGGTGACACTGCTGTAAGAAAGATAAAATGACAAAACTAATACCGATGCATCTAATGAACAGATATGGAAAAAAAAGTTGTATCATCATCATCATCATCATCGTTTAACGTCCGCCTTCCATGCTAGCATGGGTTGGACGATTTGACTGAGGACTGGTGAAACCGGATGGCAACACCAGGCTCCAATCTAATTTGGCAGAGTTTCTACAGCTGGATGCCCTTCCTAACGCCAACCACTCAGAGAGTGTAGTGGGTGCTTTTACGTGTCACCCGCACGAAAACGGCCACGCTCGAAATGGTGTCTTTTATGTGCCACCCGCACAAGCCAGTCCAGGGGCACTGGCAACGATCTCACTCGAAAATCCTACGGGAGCCAATCAGGCGGTACTGGCAACGGCCACGCTCAAAATGGTGCATCTCATGTGCCACCCGCACAAGAGCCAGTCCAGGGGCACTGGCAACGATCTTACTTGGCTTGCCGGGTCTTCTCACGCACAGCACATTTCCAAAGGTCTCGGTCAGTAGTCATCGCCTCGGTGAGGCCCAATGTACGAGGGTCTTGCCTCACCACCTCAGCCCAGGTCTTCCTGGGCCTACCTCTTCCACGGGTTCCCTCAACTGTTAGGGTGTGGCACTTTTTCACGCAGCTATCCTCATCCATTCTCACCACATGTCCATACCAGCGCAATCGTCTCTCTTGCACACCACAACTGATGCTTCTAATGTTCAGCTTTTCTCTCAAGATACTTACACTCTGACGGGTATTCACATTGACATTACATTCACAGTGAAACATAAATGTAAAAAGGAACATTTTTCTGTTAGGAATATTATTGCTAAAACACTGGCTAACACCAACCAACAAGCAATCTGTAGGATAGTTTGAAAACACAGTGTAAATATATATATAAAATTATATTTTGAAGAAACAAGAAGAAAATAAAATTGAAAGTAAAATAATTTAAGTTTATATAGTACAAAAGGGAAAATATATTACCTTTTGAAATAAAATGCATATCTCAGCAAGATGATTACAAATACAACAGCCATGCTGATATAAATTGCTAGAAAGACAATGAGATGTTATAAGTTACACAAAAACATTTTATTAAATCAACAAAACTATATGTGTTTATATTGTTGAAAACATAACACGTAATTTTATTTTTTTAAAAATTGTTACACTATTATACAATACTTCTTGCAAAGAGTGTCAGTAGTCATTGGACTTGCTAGGAACAGCAGCAAAATCTCCCTCAAATTGTACCCTGCCACCTTAAAAAGGAAAGGCTAGTTGAATGATGAATCCTAAATATACTATGCTTGAAAAAAAGACATGGTGGTCACAAGTGAAATGCCTTTCATCACAAGTATTCCTAATAAAAACTAACCTTGAACTAAACAGTACTTGTTTTATATATATACATATATATATTAATCATCATCACTGAACCTCCATTGTCCATGTTGGCATGAGTTGGACGGTTTGACCAGGGCTGGTAAGTTGGAAGGCTGATTTGGTATGGTTTTCTATGACTGGATGCCCAACTGACTATAGAAAATATTCTAATATTAGGGTATAGAAACCCCCATAACAGAAAAAGTGGGCATTAGTACATGTGGAAATCAAACCTGAAAGATGTGTGGGTTCAATTCGTATGTGTACTAATGCCCATTTTTTTCTATTAGGGGTTTATATACCCTAATATTTGACTTTTTTATAGTCAATATATGATGAAAGCTTACAATTATATTTACAAAATTTTCACTTGTCACTGTTTCTTAATTTATGCAGAATATGCTCACACACACACACGTATGCACATATATATGACTGTGTGGCCTAGTGGTTAGGGTGTTGCACTCACAATTGCTAGATTGTGTGTTCAATTTTCAGACTTGGCAGCATAGTGTTCTTGAGTAAAACACTTCTTTAACGTTGCTCTAGCCTACTCAGCTGTAAATGTGTAACCCTGAAATAGTATAACCTAGCTAAAACCAAAGTCTTAATTAGGAAGTCAGACAAACCACAAATCCCTTCAGGTAGATGACTCTGCTCGATTTGTAGAAAAGGTGTGGGTAGAAACTCCATAAGATGTACCCAGTTTAAGCTATGGACATATAAGAGGTGCAGCAATATCAAAGGAAGGCTAACTGGGAAGATAGTTTTTGTATGTGGCAGATGCTCAGGAGCAATAAACACAGAAAATGTGCAGAGAACACATGATAGCTTCCGTTACCTAGGTGACCAAGTCAGTAGCAAGGGTAGATGCTCTGAAAGTGTAGCTGCTAGAATAAGAATAGCCTGGGCAAAGTTCAGAGAGCTCCTGCCTCTGCTGGTGACAAAGGGCCTCTTGCTCAGAGCAAAAGGTAGACTGTATGACGCATGTGTATGAACAGCCATGCTACATGGCAGTGACTGCTGAGGATATGCATAAGCTTGAAAGGAATGAAGCCAGTAGGCTCTGCTGGATGTGTAATGTCAGTGTGCATACACGACAGAGTGCAAGCACCCTGAGAGAAAAGTTGGACTTAAGAAGCATCAGATGTGGTGTGCGAGACAGATGACTGCGCTGGTATGGCCATGTGTTGCCAATGGCTGAAGGCAGCTGTGTGAAAAAATGTCACACACTAACAGTTGAGGGAACCTGTGGAAGAGGTAGATGCAGGAAGACCTGGGATGAGGTGGTGAAGTACGACCTTTGAACATTGGGCCTCAACGAGGCAATGACTAGTGACTGAGACCTTTGGAGGTATGCTGTACCTGAGAAGACCCGACAAACCAATTGAGACCATAACCTGTGGCCTATGCCAGTGGTGTATAACCAGCCTACTTATGAGTACCCTTGCAAAGACTTGTTGAAGCAAGTGAAATCAAAATCGCTGACGTGGCCAATGACAGTACTGCCTGATTGGCACTCATGCCAGTGGAACGTTAAAAGCACCATCTGAGCATGATAGGTGCCAGGGCCGCTGACTGGCTCCCGTGCCAGTGGCACATAAAAAGCACCATTCGAGTGTCATCGTTGCCAGCGTCACTTTACTGGCACATGTGCTGGTGGTACGTGAAAAACAACATTCGAGCGTGGTTGTTGCTAGTGCTGCTGGACTGGCTCCCGTGCAGGCAGCACGTAAAAAACACCTTTTGAGCATGGTCGTTGCCAGTACCACCTGACTGGCACATAAAAGCACCCACTACACTCTCAGAGTGGTTGGCATTAGGAAGGGCATCCAGCTGTAGAAACTTAGCCAGATCAGACTGGAGCCTGGTGCAGCCTTCTGGCTTGCCAGTCCTCAGTCAAACCGTCCAATCCATGCCAGCATGGAAAGTGGATGTTAAACGACGATGATGATGTGAGAATAAAGCACTAAATATTGATTGAATTTATAATATCATGGTGAAGAATGTAACAGCTAATAAATAAAAATAAAGGAACACTAGTGTGAAAATCTCAAACTATACAAAAGAATATCAACGAAAGTTTGCAACCAAAATGTTGAGAGAAGATTGCTGTCATCAATATTATTTTGTTAATTAGAACAGTGGCCTGGCAGAATAGTTAGCATGAAGAATAGAATTACAACAGGTTGTATCATTTTATTTACATTCATTTGTAGATAACAAGAGACACAGAAAAAGACTGATTTCTCAACACAAATATAAATATGAAAGAAGTCATAAAAGATTGATAAGAATATATTTGTAAATTTTGCTTTGAATTTCAATTCATTACAGAGGTATATTAACAAAAGAAGAAAATACAAAATTATAAGTGAAGGAGATACATACGGATAAAAACATCACTAGGATCGTTTGTCAGTTCCTGAGAACATTGGGTTCTGTTGTAAATCAACAAGTTGTAAATACCATTCTCTTTAAAATGGAATGTAGTTTCCCTAAAATTGAAAATAAGAAAGTATGTATTTGTGTGTGTGTGTGTGTGTGTGTGTGTGTGTATATCTATATATATAAAAAAAATTTTCGGAATGAGATAAAAAAACCCAAGGCTGTGAAGATTTCAGAACATTTATAAATAGGTCTTACAGCTGTTTCCAGGATATTTATTATATCCCTTCATCGGAGACGGCGTGAGAAGATGGTTAAGCAATAGTTAATTTAGATAAGAAATGAAATAGAGAGTGAAGTGGAGGAATGAAAATAGATGCGAGATATGCAGGGATATTGCATTTGTAGATCCATTATTTATATACACACATGCTGATATATGACCTATGTTGGACTCCTTATTCACATAATCACTGAACCTGGAGCTTAACTATGGTCTATCCATAGCACTTACTCAGCATTACCTGACACCTTTGGGTCTTATTGACACCATTACCGCTTATAACCTCTCTGTCACTGTGTATGTATGTGTATGTGTGTGTGTGTATATATATATATATATATCATCATCATCATCGTTTAACGTCCGCTTTCCATGCTAGCATGGGTTGGACGATTTGACTGAGGACTGGTGAAACCGGATGGCAACACCAGGCTCCAGTCTGATTTGGCAGAGTTTCTACAGCTGGATGCCCTTCCTAACGCCAACCACTAAGAGAGTGTAGTGGGTGCTTTTACGTGTCACCCGCACGAAAACGGCTACGCTCGAAATGGTGTCTTTTATGTGCCACCCGCACAAGCCAGTCCAGGGGCACTGGCAACGATCTCGGTCGAAAAACCTACAGGAGCCAGTTAGGCGGTACTGGCAAAGGCCACGCTCAAAATGGTGCATCTCATGTGCCACCCACACAAGAACCAGTCCAGGGGCACTGGCAGCAATCTTACTTGGCTTGCCGGGTCTTCTCATGCACAGCACATTTCCAAAGGTCTCGGTCAGTAGTCATCGCCTCGGTGAGGCCCAATGTACGAAGGTCTTGCCTCACCACCTCAGCCCAGGTCTCCCTGGGCCTACCTCTTCCACGGGTTCCCTCAACTGTTAGGGTGTGGCACTTTTTCACGCAGCTATCCTCCTCCATTCTCACCACATGTCCATACCAGCGCAATCGTCTCTCTTGCACGCCACAACTGATGCTTCTAATGTTCAGCTTTTCTCTCAAGATACTTACACTCTGACGGGTATTCACATTGACATTACACATCCAACGGAGCATACTGGCTTCATTCCTTGCGAGCTTACGTATGTCCTCAGCAGTTACAGCCCATGTTTCACTGCCATGTAGCATGGTTGTTCGTACGCATGCGTCATACAGTCTGCCTTTTACTCTGAGTGAGAGTCCCTTTGTCGCCAGCAGGGGTAAGAGCTCTCTAAACTTTGCCCAGGCTATTCTTATTCTAGCAGCTACACTTTCAGCGCACCCACCCCCACTACTAACTTGGTCGCCCAGATAGCGGAAGCTATCGACTACCTCTAGTTTTTCACCCTGGAATGAGATAGAAGTTGTTTCCTGTTTGTTTGCAGTCTTTATTGCACCTGAACATCTGCCACAAACAAAAACTAACTTGCTAGTTAACCTGCCTTTGATGTTGCTATATATATATATATATATATATATATATATATATATATATTTTCATATGTATGCATTACATGCATATGTGTATGTTTTATCTATCTATCCACATGCACACAAGTCAAAAACTTGGCTCAATGGGTGATTATCTGACTACACCAAAACAAATCAATCTCCTGATGACACCACATCTGCAATAGTTCAAGCATACTAAAAGAAGGCTACTTAATGCTGGAAGTTACATGATTGCATGGTCTCCTCATGGTTTGCCCTCTCTGCAATTACATAGGACTTGCACCAGATGTCCTCATGTACCACACATCTGATAGTGGACCTCATCGCATTGATCCATTTGTGATGGCTCACGACGACCCACAAGACCTGTTAATGGTAATGCCCTGGACTTGCTGGTTAAACTCCGCTATCCTGATGATGCCTGACCATTGACAATGTTCTTTGTCTTGGGCACAAATGACACATTCTCAGCAGAATCCTCCAGATATTTTATAACTCTGCACACAAAAGGATTTTGCTATAATCAAGAAACTGGCAAACTCCAAGTCACTGTAGTTGGCAGCTCTGAACATGCTATAACAGATCATTTCTTGTGTCAGATGGGAATCTGTATTGTCAATGCTACTGATACACCTGAACAATTCAAAAATTATTTTTGGTGCATGTTGTATATCACAAATGAAGTTCTTTATTTTAAGTGGTTTAACTATGTTCCTCTGAACAGGTAACCCTTGGACTTATTCTATCTACCAGTGTGTGTTCATACACATACATACAAACACATATACACATACCACTCGTAATTCAAAACATGTTGAAATCTAAAATGACAAAAATAAAAGAAGATCAATTACTATATCTCTTAATGCTGTCTTTCTCAGAAAAGTAATAAAACAATAAGAAAATGTACACCTACAAATGACACAAATAACAGGGATTGGGGGGATGGAGTGTGTGTGTGTGTGTGGGGGGGGGTAGTAGATTTATTTGTTCTATCAATATTCTTTATCGTTTTTATTTCAAATGAGTAAAATGAAACATCTGCATATGTTCTTGAAACCTGTCTTTCTAGCCACATATTATTTATCTATATTGGCAAATCATCATCATCATCATTGTTTAACATCCGCTTTCCATGCTGGTATAGATGGGACAGTTTGACATGGAGCTGGCTAGCAGGGAGCTGTCCAGACTCCAGCTGTCTGCTGTGGCATGGTTTCAATGGCTGGATACCCTTCCTAACGCCAAACATTTAGCAGAGTGTGGTGGGTGCTTTTTACATGCCACTGACACATGTCCATTTACGCAGCACCAGCACCGGAAAGAACAAGCCTGTATGTGTGGAAGATAGTGATTTTACTTAGCTTGATGTGTCTTCAAATTGCTACATCTCTCAGTCCCTTGTTATTTCCTCAGTGAGGCCCAGTGTCTGAAGATCCTTTCTCACCATCTTGTCCCACAACTTCCCTCCACAATTAGAGCTCAGGACTTCTTTATGCAACTATCCTCATTCATACACATCACATGATCAAACCAGTGGAGTCTTCTTTCGTTGCACACAATATCTGATGCCTCTTATACCCAGTTTCCCGCTTAAATCATTTACACTGTTGTGCATGCACACAGACATTACCCATCCATAAAAAAAAAAAGCTTACTAATTAACAAGACAAATTAGAAATACATGCTGCATGTACTTACTGACATAAATCTCCTTCCTCATCCTTAATCTTAAAGTGTACAGGCCATCGAGAATCCACTCTCAAATAACATGTGGCTCCAGGGTTGATGCGGGCAGTTAATCGTAGTTTACACTGAAAAATCACAACAATCAATCATTCAGTTATATTGCTATGCATAAAAATAGCATGTCCTCCTAGGTAATATTGTACGGCTTTTGTAGCAATTGCTTTCATGCTGTCTTAAATAATAAAAATTCTTGTACATGATATAATTAAATGGTAATTACTAACAACATGGGTCTCAATTTTTCATGAGCAATAAAATTAAAAACCCAATGACATATATGACAGCGCTATTCAAGAGAAGATTTGCGTTTTCAAACTCGGAACTGAGAAAACTGATAAGGAGGATACAGGAAGCGGTCGAAAAAGCCAGCTTCTATATATGGCTGAAGCGGGAAGACCAAATATGGCTTGAAAGTCATAACATGCCTAGGTGAGACAGGCTGACACTGAAGTGGCTTTGTGCCCTCCATTGTCAGTTAAAGTTTAGACAGTGTCATGTGACAACTTGCTGGGGCTGCCTGCTGGAGCCTAGCAGCGGGAAATTTAGACAGTGTCACGTGACAAGTTGCTGGGGCAGCCTGCTGGAGCCTAGCAGCAGGTATAAAAAAGGGGAATTTGACAGGACAATCAGTCGGACACTGACACTCGTTGATGCTGCATCGAAGAGGCCAGGGAATAGAAGAAAGAAGACATGCACCCAACACCAGAGCTGAAGACACCTCTGAAAGGGGGGGCCCCGCCACGTCAAAACGGTAGAGGAGTAGGGGCCGAAACTGGACGTGGTTCCTCCTGATGAGGTCTTGAGCTAACTGGATCCTATAAAGGAGCTGTTGTGGTAGCAGACCACGAAACATGGTTGAAATTCCTCCTATGAAACACAGTTGACTTAATGGCCACTGACCACTCCAACCCATACAGCTGCTACAACTACATGTCAAATCACTCACAAATCTTCACCAGAATGACACTGTAATATAAAGTTGATATGAACAAACAAAAGCGAAATACACAATAAAATAAGCATATGACAAGCCACATTCATATCCAAATTCTGTTGTGTATCTAAGTATATTCCATTGAATATAAAAAAAAAAAAGACTTGTTCAACAACGAAGAGCCTCTTAACTGTTTCTATGTAGTTGTCAGTCATTCAGAAGCATGTTAGATAATAATATTAAGTAAAATTTCTCAGTTGCCACTCTTTCATGCCACATAATTTAACTTTGCACACTAGGGTGTGCAGGATGTTTCCAAAAGAGTCAGAAGTTTAGCATATCCAGATGCAAAGGGGAAATGGATAGCCAAGTCAAAAAATTACTGAATAAACAACCACGATTCCAATATCTTCTAGCCTTTGACCAGTGAGTGATATGATGTGGCCACAAATTACTTCATGTAGGTGTTGTAGTATGTGAAGGCACATGGTTCAGTGGTAAGAGCACCGGGCTCACAATCATGAGGTAGTGAGTTCAATTCCTGGAGCAGGCCATGTGTTATGTTCTTGAGCAAGACAATTTATTTGAAATTGCTTCAGTTTACTCAACTGTAGAAATGAACTGGGTCGTCACTGGTGCCAAGCTGTATCGGCCCTTGCATTTCCCTTGGATAACATTGGTGGCATGGAGAGGGGAGACTGGTATGCATGGACGACTGCTGGTCTTCCATAAACAACCTTTCCCAGACTTGTGCCTTGGAGGGAAACTTCTAGGATCAATCTTTACCCTTTAGGTGTTGTAATGTAATTCACCATGATAAAATTGAGATACTTTTGAAGGCCATAACATAAGAATTTAAGACTGGCTGCCCATTGGAATTCCTCTATGCTGATAACTTGTTCTTATAGATGAAACTGCAGTAGAATTAGAAATGAAATTCCAAGTGTGGAAGCAAAACCTGGAATCTTAAAGGTAATTTAGCAAAGGCCAAAGTTCTAGATGGGTAAATGGCCCTGTTCTATATGTTGAAAAGGAGTAGGTACAAATTTCATATGGTGTACTCAGTACAAACTATGGTTACACAAGAGACAGTAAAATCACAAGAACAGAGAAAATAGAATTTGTCAGTAGCAGATTTGCAGGAGTGATAAATAATAGGAGCATACAGGAAATAGATGTTCTGGAATGCTTATTTCTTGAAGGTAGTGGAGGAGGATGTGCTGAAAGAATAACTGATAGAATAAGAATTCGCTAGAGAAAGTTCAGTGGACTATTACCTCTGTTAGTGACAGAAGGCCTCTCCCTCAGGTTGTATGCTGCCTGTGTATGAACAGTATGCTATATAATTGTGAAACTAGAGCTGTGAATGCAGAGGATTATGCAAAGACTAGAAAGAAATAAAACTAGCATGCTCCAAGGATGTGCACCATCAACGTGCATGTATGACAAAGTAAAAATGTGCTGAGAGAAAAATTGGGCATAAAAGGTATCAGATGTGGTGTGCAGGTGAGAAGATTGCGCTTGTATGGTTATGTGATGTGGATAGACAAAAGACAGTTGTATAAAGAAGTGCCAATCGCTAAATGTGGACAGAGTCTGTGGTAGAAGACTCGGGAATATGTAGAACAAAGTGGTGAAGACTGACCTCAAAATATTGAGCCACTCAGAGGAGATGACAATGAACTGAGTTAAATGGTGATTTACTGTGTTTGAGAAGATCCATCCATCTCAGCAGAATCAAGGTTCTGTCAAGCTTTCTCCAACAATTCATCTTCTAACACCCATTCTGCCATCATTATTCTGTGGCACCCTATTTCTTCACTTCCCCTCCATTCAACTGTTATTCTTTGCATCTAACCCATTCCCTATCTCTAATCATCTGTCACACTTTTCTCACATAGAGCACCAACTGACACATCCACCTTTTTCTACTCCTCTGTCCTATACTGTTTCTCACATCCACCTTGTACCTTAACCTTACATCTCTCTCTCACTTTCCAGATGGGCAAGGCATGTATTCACAACTTCAGCCTTACCCTGACCCTAGTTTCTTATCCCTCAATCCTATACCTCACTCAGTTAAAGGGTCTTGTCTTCCAACAAAATTCAAATTGAGAATAATAAAACTGAGCACTAACTTTCCAACATTCTGCACTTTGAGAAAAGAAAGACAATTCTGTTGTGGATTCACTTTCAATTATTATGTTGGCTGTGTTGACTTTAGGCTTGAGTGTTTCATTTCTACAGATAGAAACTTTTTCCAAAGACTCATCCTCAAGAGCAAATATACATTGACCTGGAAAAGAATTTAGGAAAAAATATATTAAAACTAGAATTAAGAAAAGAAAATAATTTGAAAATAGGTTATCAGATAATTTTCATGATGTTCTTATGGTATACTAAATTAGCAAATAGATTAATGGTTACAGAGGAATTTAAGTATTTGAACAAGATTTCCATAAAACATTTTTCATGCCCAGATATCTCCATCAGCCTTTCTCGTTTTCCTGCTGGGGTACCCATGTTATCTCCTCTTTAGCAATGTTAACTTTACACCAAATATACTGAGTGGAGAAATTTACTGACTAAGAATACTGATTTATTTTGATTATGCATAAATGGGAAGATTTTATCAAGCTGAATTTACAGGACTTGAACTCAAAATTGAGAACAAATCCAAGAACACTAAAATATTTAGTCCAATGCCTCAACCATAGGCACAGCCTTTTTTGAATGTGTACATTAAATACATAACTTATAGTTGTTTTGGAATGAAAATGTCACCCGATTCTCAATAAGCTTAATGAAATAAATTTTGAAACAAAAGCACAAAACATTTAAAACATGTGAAATCATTTACATAAACACCAAAAGTATTAATCAATATGAATAATTTATCTAGAGAATGAGACATATGTAACATCATTTTACACTATAATATTAGTTTAGATAGAGCAAAACTAATTTCCATTCAAAATCAAATGAGATACAATTAAATAAAAAAATATTCTAATGTCATCAATTTATTTCTCCAATGAATTGACAACATCAATATTATCATAGTTGATTTCACTGGTAATGTTAAGAAACACTTGGACAGATACAACAGTGTAGTCATGGTACAAGAAATGAAGAGTGATCAAGGCACTTGAATTTCAGTGATGCAAACGCTCTTATCACTTGTAACTGAAACTGGTCACTTACACTGAAGGTGGGTATGCATGCAAAAGTGATCTATAGCTGGTGAGGAATTTTATTTATTAACATAGTTTAATGGTCAGTAGTCTTAATTTGAGGATGAGAAAGAAGACTCAGAAGACAAAAAACATGTATGAGAAGGAATGCACAGAAAAACTATGCACTAAATAACCTTTGTTATGCTGATGACATTGTGCTGGTTCCTACCAGAGACTGATTGACAAAGTTAGTCTAGTCTTTAGTAATTTTCAACAGGAAGTCAGCAGCAGAAAGACCATGATCATAGCAACCACCAGGAAACCAGAGCAGCTTATATGATGATGGCAGGTAGGGGCAGGGCCACACTATCCCATGTTGACAATTTCAAGTACTGGGGCGCTACCCTTGACTAAACAGAGTACTGCAGCCAGGAAGTCAGAGCACGACTCAGTACAGAAAGATCATTTCTGAGGTCACAAATACAATATGGAGAGATTTCACTCATTAAAGCATAATTATGAAACTTCTGAAAACTTTGGTCAGTAGCATTGTATGTGTGTGAAGCGGGACTTCTTAAGGTAGCTAACAGCAAAAGGTCGAGGCGTTTGACACACCATGCTATACAGATGAGTGCTGTGGTCAGTTGGGCAGTTCCAATGATTCGGTGATTCAGTTTTGGATTAAATGGGAGCAGACTGAAATCTGGTAACAAAGGTCAGTCAACAAAAAGTAATATTTTAGCCAAGTTAACTGGATCCAGAATGTCTGTACTCACATACTCAAGTGCTGGGTGGATGGAAAATGGGTTCATAAGCAACAAAGTTGGTGTGATGACATTAAGGATTGGACAGGGATGATCTTGGCAGAGTGTACAGCTTCAGAACCAAACTGCAGGGTGTGGTGAAAAATAGCAGTTGTGTCTGAATCACCAGACCCTCAGTCACCAAGATGTAAATATTCCTTCATTTAGAAGTAGAAAACTTGAATACAGTAAATAGTTAGACATTCCAAAAGGACATTTGGTCAACATTTGAGGTTGTAGTAGGGTCCCATTAGACATGAAAAATGATGTGGAATATTACAGCATAATCTGTCATAAGATCTAAGTGACAGGTCTATATAAAAAAGAAAGCTAAGACCAATATCAAATATAGAAGTTCAGTAAAAATGAGAGAGAAATAAGGTGAACATGTTCTATTGGATTTGATGTTAGTCAGCATGGCAGAGAACAAGTAGTCAAAGAGAGTAGCTGAATATAAAAACCATTATCCCAAGTGTGTAGAAGTGACTATACAAGTTGTTTGTGATGAAATAAATTGATAAATGAAAAAATAAAAATAAAAAATTAAAGTCTGGAAGAGAAAAATCAAGGAAGATTTTGTTTGTGAGATCTTGAATAAATGGGTCTTACAAGAAGTGTTAAAAGACCAAGATGTGCTTGAGGCATTTTACAGATCTGTACAATATATACCAACATGGAAAAAAACATACATTATGATGATGATAATTAATATTTACAGATGATACTAAGATATTTTTATCTGTGTAGTGTGCTGCATTGAAATTAGCCTAGTATATATTCTTAATTTAAATTTTACAAATAACTTCTATTTTATTATTTTCAGTGATATTTTTGTAGATGGTGAGATAATATACATTTTCAAGCTTCTGTGATCACATTCTACTCTTGCATCATCCAGATTTGTAACAATCATCTGGGTATTTCATTGCAAAATACCACTAACAAAGCACTCCTGCAGAATATTGCTCCTTGTCCGACTTGATATTTAACACACTACTGCCAGTTTTCAATAGAAAAAAAATTATATAAGAATGTAGGAGACAGAACAAAAGGGTTTATGTGATTTCTTTCTAAAAGATACCTAAAGCATAAATATACCAAACAAATGTAAACATACAAAAATTAACTAATCTTAATTAGTTGTATTAATTTTATTAGTGAAGGCATATCATATTCTAAGGAAATAGATTCAATGATAAAAATGGAGGAGGAGAAAGCTTACAATTATAGTAAATTAGCTTCCAGGTAACTGCTAAGTTCAGGCATGGCTATGTGGTGAGTAGTCTGGGTTCAGTCCCACTATGTGGCACCTTGAGCAAGAGTCTTCTGCTATACCCCAAGCCTGACCAAAGCTTTGTGAGTGGATTTGACAGATAGAAACTGAAAGAAGCCCATCATGTATATCTGTGTTACTCTTTCCTTGTCTAGACACTGCATGATGGTTGTAAATGAGTGTGTCATTTCCAATCTTCCATGGAAACATGCCTGGTTGGGGGGGGGGGAAATATTACCTTATGTAACATGTGAGGGTTGGTGACAGGATGAGCATCTGACTGTAGAAAATCTGTGTCAACAAATTCTGTCAGACCCATGAAAGCAAGAAAAAGTGGATGTTAAAATGATGATGGTGATAATCATTTCAAACCCACAGGGAACAACTTTTATAAAAACTCAGTTGATATTATACTCTAAATATGTGAACAGATGAGATACAGAACAAATATATTTAGAAACTATGCCATAAAATAAAAAAAGAGGAAATTACAAAACTTGTTTCTAATTGAAGACAAAAATTTATGTAACAAAATTATAGAAATGGAAGAATATGTTAGTGGCATAGACAGGGAGCAGCAAAAACAAAAGGATAAAAGTAAATTTTAAACAGATGGACAGAATACATTGGGAAATGCTTTAGAAGTGAAGCTAAACAAACTGTGCCCTTAGAATACAAATAACCTTCAACGTATTATAATAGCTGAACCAGGAATAAAGGAAAATAGCAAACATAACGAAAGAAATATAATGAACTCACAAACATAGAATGAAATATGAAATAGCAAAAGTGATAAAGTATTTCATTAAGAATATTGGTTTCAAATTTTTGGCACAAAGCCAGCAATTTTGAGGGAGGGGATAAGTCGATTACATCAGCCTTAGTTTTTAACTGGTACTTAATTCATCAATCCCAAAAAGGTGAAAAGCAAAGATGACCTTAGTAGAATTTAAACTTACTACCATTATATACTAAGAAGATATTTTAACTATTTTTTTGTTTTTTATGCATGCATGGTAGTCTCATTTTCATAAAATGTGCTCAGCAGTCCATGCTATGTAAGTAAAAATCCCAACACTTTATGGGTTAAATGTTAAGAGCAAAGACCTTTGACTCACTATAAATAGGACTGAAACTAAATTAAAGTTGAATCAAATTTATTCTACCAGCTCATTGCTGGTAGAATCATTAATCTTTCAGAGAACATTCTTAGAGGCATTTCTTCCAGTTATTTACCTTCTGAGCTTGAATCCGACCAAGATCAACTATGCCTTTCAGGGTCAATAAAATAAAGTACCAGTCAAGTACTAGGGTCAATGTAATCAACTCACCCACTCCTCACAAAATTGCTGGGCTTCTGCCAAAATTAGAAACAATTGAGTGAATATTAAACAGTGACTACATGTTTACTTATTTAGTTTGTATGACCCATGTGTTTTGATTTGACTGACTTTATCAGATCACATTCTGCAATCTGATATAGTTGTATAATAGTTATAGCTATACAGTTTACAGAATGTTGAAATTATTTTTGTTCAGATCATTTTCGTAAAAAACTCCATGATGATGTAAGAGTAAAACCAGCGACTAGCCAAATAAACTGGGAACATCAAAAGAACCCCAACATGGTCGTTTAATCAGTTAGAAATAGAAGCCAATTCTCCTACAAAGTTAACTTTACTGAATTGAAAATGTATTGTATAATATAGTCCTAGATACACAGAAGATGTAATGGTCAAGTCTGAAACACCACTTATAGGACTCCTTAATCAGAGCTGACTTAGAGTTAAACAACCAACAGAAGTCTTTAGAGTTGCATATTTTAAGTTATATATTTTGCCTAGAAGCACAAAACAGAGACACTAATAAGGTTTAAAAAACAGCAACATAATATCACAGGCAATGTCTCTCATAGTTACATCAAAATATGACAGCCTTAAAATAATTGGAGAAATGATAACAGAACTGTGCAAAAAAAAAAAGAAAGAAGTTAACTGATATATAACTGTAAGAACAAATTAAAACATTTCCTTTTACTCAACTGACTTACTAGATAAATATAGATAAGTCAATAAATATAATACTTTCAGGAAATGAATTGTTTCAATTAGAATCTCAATAATTATCATGAGAAGATGTTATAAAAAGGAATTAATGTATCTAGCTATGAACTAATGCAGCCCAAAACATTTTCTCAGTAACACTTGTCTTTTGTTCAATGCTCTAATGATTCTGCTAATCAACCATGTTAGAGATGAATTTTTTTTTGTTAATTTTCATATTAGTTATTGGATATTCTTTTATATATTTTGTAGATGTTAGATAAATTTTTTTATTGAAAATCAAGTTGTATACAATTTCTCTTACAAATTTTACCTGCTTGAACATGGAAACAACAAGAGAGAAAAGATGGTATAGAGACAATGAACTTGGTCAACATTGACAATACTAGACCAGCAGAGAAAACAATTATCATGAGGATGGAGACAGTTTGCACCTATTATGATGCAAATCACTTATCTCTTAACCCCTAAGCCATCTCTTTTGTACAGGCTACACTATATTCATCTTCCCTCTGAAAGGTGATGCCTGCATTATGTAGAATCATTAATGTAGTTCTCAGGGAGACTCAGCCTCATAGAATATGACAAGGCTGGTCCCTTTGAATTACAGCTACAACTCATTTTTGCCAGCTGAGTGGACTGGAGCAAGATAAACCTTCAAGTGGTTGGAAGAAAACAAAAAAATGATCTTATGTAGGGGCAGGAAAATCTTTTCAGTTGTTAGGGTCACTGTGGATGTTAATCCAGTCCTAACAGCAGCATTTGTGGGTCTCACAGATCTGGAGGCTAAGGCCCAACATAAACACCAATGTGCAGGCTGTTCTAATCAAACTGAGCGCAAGTCGAGGGCAAATACATGACGGAATAGTAATTATTTCGTCTTAGCTTTCACTGCTCATCCGAAACATGATATTTCTGCCTTATGAAATGGAACGTTTCCTTTCACTTAAAAAATGACACTCCGTCGGTTCCAATTTATCTGATCAACGAAAAAAATCGGTTTGTAAAATTAACTTGCAAGTGGCTGAGTACTCCACAGATATGCATACAATAAGGTAGTTCTCAGGGAGATTCAGCCTCACAGAATGTGACAAGGATGGCCCCTTTGAATTACAGCTGCAACTCATTTTTGCCAGCTGAGTGGACTGCAGCAAGGTGAAGTAAAGTACCTTGCTCAAAAACACAGCACGCCACAGGGAATCATACTCGTGATTTTACAATTGTGGGCCAAATACCCCTAACCACTAAGCCACGTACCTTCACTCTCTTAACCGTAGAGTAAAGGATTGAAGTGACAGAGACAGAGAAAGGAAAGCCTCAGTCATATACAATGACAATGAGACTGAAATATGATCTTTTCTAGCTTCTTTGTTTTTAACAATGAAAATGACATTTAGTAATGAATGGAGGGAAAGCCTTTCAGGTGTTTACATTTTTATTCTGAGAGTTCTAGAACGATCGACTGTTAGTTCTCTCTTCTTTCTCCCACTCCTGGTACTTATTCGCCTTCTTTCATAAGTCTTCATGTCTTTTAGTTGGGGGGGGGGGGAGACTATGTTTTTTTTTCAGGCACGTTTAATGTTTTCTCTATAAACTACAACCCCCACTTTTTTTTTTTTTCATACACAAACTAATTCGAGCAGGGTAAAAACTGTGAAAAGAGACCAGAAAAATGGGTAATATCCCTTAGAAAATGGGTTGGGGAGAAAAGTTGCCAACAGGTGGCTACACGAAATTCAACTCTATACTTTAAAGAGTATCTTCTACTGTCGCCTCAGGCCGACTAAAGCCTCGTGAGTGAATTTGGTAGACGGAAACTGAAAGAAGCTCATCATATATTTTTTTTATGCGTGTGTTTGTGTCTGTCCCCCACCACCACCATTGTTTGACAATTGATGTTGGTGTGTTTGCATCCCCGTAACTTAGCTGTTTGGCAGAAGAGACCAATAGTATAAGCAGCAGGCTTACAGGGAATAAGTCCAGGGGTCAATTTTTTGACTAAAGGGCGGTGCTCCAGCATGGCCACCATCAAATGACTGAAACAAGAATAAAAGAATACCAGAAGAACTTTCCGTACCACTAAACCAAGAAGGTTCTTTGAATATGTACAATATATTTTAAGGCTAAATAGTAATTCTGTTTATGTTTGCGTAACTGAGATATTTTGATTGGATTATAATAGTTATTGGTTTTACACTTCTTTCTATATTCTGCAATTGTCACAATATAGAAACATTTCTCATGGCACCAGCACACAATTTACAGATGCTTACATTTTTTATGTTAACTGTGAATTTTTCATAGGTCCAGCTAGTTAAAACTGAATAGAGCAGTTATTTGATTTACATTCCTTCTATATTGTCTAGTTTCGGATGAAATGAAATACTCATACTAGGCTGAAAAATGCAAGAAATGACATCCGTCTTGAATCAAGAATACAAATAGCCAAGATGAGATCACACCATAGAATATATATAACTACGTAGTTTATAAATTAATAAATTCAGAACACTGACGACTCTCTTTCTTGTACTGAAATATAACCTAGTTCATTTCACAAACAGGAACAGTATTACTGAACTTATCTATTTACACTTAATCCCTCATGGTCTCATTAAATAATGGTATTACTTTCAAGGAAAAGTTCAAACAATGATTAGAATATTTGATGGCTTATGAGGCCCACCTTTTTATTCCCTCTAAAAAAGCATCACAGAAAATCAGCCCCCACCTTATGAACACAAGGTCAAGGTTTAGGTTACTGGTCAGTGGTGGTTCAAGAAAATGTGTGCTAAAACAGAGGTACATCTTATACAAAAATTGCATTCAGAGTGTTAAAATTCATTAAAGCAGGAAGTGCATATGAAATAAGTATAACTGAAGAATGAGACTAAACAGGAAGACACAGACACAGTTTCTGTTGACTGTGCACAAGCATTGTAGGTCAAACTAGTTGTAGAGTTTTAAAATTTACAATATTCTTGTTTCTTTAACCCTTTTACTGAGGAAATCAGATATAGCCACTCAAAATTTCATTACCCTTAATTGCTGAAAGCAGTTTTATGTACCAATCAATCTTTTGCTGAGGAATGTCATGTTTGAAACTATTTTTTTTTACTGAGATATATCAAGTTTATCAAAGCAATATGACTTGCAGAAAATACCAATTCTATTTTTTGGTAGATATTTAAGATTGTTACTGAAATAACAATGAAATTTAATTTGCAGTTAAAGGATTAATTTATGTTGCCATGAAACAATAGCTTAGTCATTCAGAAAATGTCTTTTAATTCATATAGATTGAAAAAACATTTGCACATTAATATCTAATTTCATAGTAACACAATATAATAAACTTTAAACATATTTTACAGTATACCAAAATATTTAGTAAATATGCAAACTTTGCCTACCCACCCATCCATCAGCTCTCATTCTTTGTCTGTAGCTACATTATTATTTTACTGTTGTTCACTCTTTCTGTACTGCCAATCATCACCTCCTCTCTCCCAAGCCACTACTTCTATTGATATTTTTCCTCATTTTTATCACTTTTTTTCCAACTAATATCTATCATTGACTACCCTTCCATCCTTGTTCACTATTCATCTATACCCCCATCTTCTACCACACTTGAAACCTTTACTCACCCTTCCTGATCTTCCGTCCCCACTCTTCTATTCACTATGTGCCTTGAAGGTAAGCTCTGACACCACATCATTACTATATCTCTTTTTCCAGTTCCCCACCAATTATTCCCATCTACCCTTAGTCACAAACTTGTTCCTGTCCCTTTATTATACATTAACCGTTCAGCACCTAGGATAAAGCCACCTCCCTCTCTACTATAATCCCACCCAGTTAAGGGTGTTTTGTAGTCTTGTGAGTAACATGGCAATCCCACTAGTGCTGGTGCCATGAAAAAAGCACCCCACATTCACTGTAAAGTGGTTGGCATTATAAAGGCCATCCAGTTGTAGAAATAGTATTGATATAAATGCCACTGGATCTACCTCACGAATTTTTCCGTGTTTGTCAAGTATATAACAAATGAAACAGAAAAAGGAATTCATGAGATTCTTTATTAATCCCAATGATCATTTCAACCCATCTTGCAGCGATTCCTCACAGGTGAGATACTGTAAAACTGTAGTAAAACTTCAGTGCAGATGTGTCTCGTCGAGTGACTTTTCAAACAATACCTCGTTCAATAAAGTCAGTTTCCGAAGGGGTGGGGAGAGGACATTGAAACAATGATGCGACAATGCCCCACTCTAACAATTTCGAAGATAGCACCCAGAGAAAATACACAAAACACTGAAAAACTTTGGAGAGACATAAAAGAATCAATCAAAAAGCCATGAATTTGATCAAAACATCTGCAACAATATCTTAAAAGATATTTATTTATAACCTCTCAACATGAAGGAAGTCTGTTGCACGAGTTCTTCATAGAAGCAGCCAAGTTATACTTTCTTCTCCCGAATCGTTGCTATCAAATAAAGACGAACGTATGTACATGTATGTTTGCGCAATTTTTTTTCCTATTCGTTTTTTTTTTACACCTATTAGACTGTTTTTTTTTTGCTTTTTTCGTTTTGGTGACCGGGCACTAAACTAGATCTTGAAAGATGAGGGAGAAAAAAACGGATCGTGTGAAGTTTCCGACAGTCCTCTCCCCACCCCTTCGGAAAACATTTTCCCCACGAATTACATTATAATCCTAATTTGTGTCACTTAAACGGTATTTCTATAAAATTTCATTAATATATATCCATTTCCCTGAAAGTTATGAGGGAAAAATTGGATCTTGTGAAATTTCCGAAAGTCCTCTCCACACGCCCCCGTTCGTTTGCGCAAATCTTTGTTATATTTGTTGGCACTATCATGCTATTAGCTGTCAGAAGTGAAAGTGCTCACTGCTAGTGAAGTATCTGTCTGTCAGCCTGAAGTATCTGTTGCTGGCCTGTCGATTCTTTGGCTACTGACAGCTAATACCATGACTGGCCGGAGCGAGCTATATGTCTGTCTGTCTGTCTCTCTATCTATCTATCTATCTATTACTCGAAAGTTCGCGCGTCCGCGCTAGCTAGTCGTGAGTGGTCCATCCTATTATTTTTAAACTTCAAACTTCATTTGTTTTCTATTTTGATAAATTCTCTCTGTTGAAAATTGTATTTTTATATTTTAAATAATTTGCAATTTCAGGAAATATGTTTTTATATTAAATTTGTGTTTTCTACTCACGACTAGCTAGCGCGGACGCGCGAACTTTCGAGTAATAGATAGATAGATAGAGAGAGAGAGACAGACAGACAGACATATAGCTATCTCCGGCCAGTCATGGTATTAGCTGTCAGTAGCCAAAGAATCAACTCAAACCAGCAACAGGCATGCAGGCAGACAGACAGATGCTTCACTAGCAGTGAGCACTTTCACTTCTGACAGTGCCCTATTTGTTTTCTACACATTTCTTTACACCTAGTAGGTTTTTTTTTGTTGTTGTTTTGTTTTCGAGCAAAGAAACTTATACTCGTTTCCTCTGACCGAAAAACTTAGTGGTTATTGATATTTCAAGTTACGATAATAATCTACAACGAAAACATAAAAACACGAACAAAAAGTTCTACAAACATTGAGATGGAGGAAAAAAAAAAAACGTCTTTAGGTGTTGACAAAAGAAGATATTTTGGAGATATTTTTAAACACCCGAGATCACAAGATTATTGCATTGAGCCGCCAACATAACACTCATTGTTTCTAATCTATTAGGATGACTGCTAATCTGACATATTATTTTTCGCCTTTAAAGATTAAAACATTATCCTTTGCTGAGCAGATGCTGTTGCTTTCGTCACTACTCTCATGATAAACAGGCTTTATGATATCCGAGAGACCATGTGACATGACGTCTAACATTAATGTAAACTTCTAACAATAGAGAAAAGTTGGAAGAACTATAATATTAAAAAAGACATGAATATTTATTCATCCTTATTGTACTATCAGTCATTACCGAAACGTTCTTTGTTGTTGCTACTTACTTAGAGCAACTCAAACACCCGTTATTGCATTCAGTGTTTACCTAGTTAACACAATTTAGAGTTAACTGTCAGAAGAGAAGTAAAAGATGTTATTCCACGAACTTATGTTTATCGAATGACTGATTAAAGTTCAGATACTAACACCTAATGAACATGAAACAAAGGAAACGAGTATAAGTTTCTTTGCTCGAAAATAACTTATAAATTTAATGTAATAACAATGAACGGCTACTTAGTTTCTCACATCTTATTAAAATGCCTTTAAACATTATCTCTTATACATTTAAAGAAATACCGGAACAATCATGGTGATATGTTTTGTTGCATTTGAACAGAGACCCTCTCCGTACTGGTGCCTGTAAATTTCTTAAGATAGGCATAAACATCTCGAAAATATTCTTCAACGGGGATGGCATACTAATTTCTTCTTTCTTCAACAACACAAAGGCAATCAGTACACACAAAGAAAACATTATCCACCGCCATCCCAACATTAACAGCTCGTAACTAGATGGCCACAAATATTCAGTGTCATCTTCACTAAGGGTCTCTCCTGACGAACACACATTCTCTATACAGCAAAGACTATATCTTAAAAGTCATTATTCTTTAGGGGCGGAAAATACTTCAGACCCTAAACAACTATAAACTGACTCTTCGAAGTCCAGGTGACATCTACAAGTGCACTACTCTCGAATTGAGGTTGAGTTGCTGCTATACACAGGCATCCTAGACCGCATTATTAAAAATAGAATCCAAGACGAAGACGTGGCTGTGAAGTAAGTTTGCTTCCAAACCGCATGATTCCTGGTTCAGTACCACTGAGTGGCACCTCGGGCAAGTGTCTTCAACTATAGCCTCGGGTTGACTAAAGCCTGGAGAGTGGATTTGGTTCACAGAGACTGAAAGAAGCCTGGCGTGTGTGAGTGCTTCTCCACCACCCACCGCTTGACAACCGGTGTTTGTGTGTTAACGTCCCCGTAACTTAGAAGTTCAGCAAAAGAAAACTGATAGAAGTCCCAAACTTAAAAAAATAAGTACTGGGATCGATTCATACGACTTAAAATTCTTCAAGGCGGTGCCCCAGCATGGCTGCAGTTAAATGGCTGAAACGAGTAAAAGGTAAAAAGATAAACTGATTGGTATAAAATCGTTCGCCAGCCGACTTCAACCTCTAGCTTACGGACCTCTCTTCTGCCTTTCCGACTAACTACAACAGTGGCCACTATTTTTCAAAGCTCGATGGTGGTTATTATCATGTCATCTCCGTATATAGATTCGGTACTAACTGATCATCTCTGTTGCTCTTTTCACCAATATCGTGTTCGCGCATTCACCAGAGCCCCGCACCAACCATTAAATCTAAGTCATTCGTTCATAGAATATCATCCCTCGCCCTCTGAAACCCTTTCCTTGCCTGTGTTTTTTGAACCATCAATTTGGAACTGTTCAAAAAACATTAACCGTAATGAACTGATGAGTCTAGGAAGGCCAGTTAATGCTACCGGTACGGCCAAGTAAAAGAAAAAAATGGTACAAAAAAGATTCACCCAAGTGACGAGGTATGAACTCAAAACCTATGAACCAAGAAACAGAAATTTATTCAACGCTTTAATCAAATGTCAAAAGGGAGCAGTTTCTTCTATATTCAACATTACAATCCCACAACTAGTATTTAAGTTCGGGTCAGCCTGTAACGCTGAGTGTCACACACATAAGTGGGACCAAAGAAATTGTCAACTATTTTGACAACCTTATTTACCAAAAAGTGTACCACTTCCGCTTTGTACATTAAATTTTGATATTTCGTTTTACTGTCCAAAGTCGAAGAGAATTAAAACGGCAATGATCTTGGGCCCCACCATCTCTTTAAAAGGAAGAGAGAGAAAAAATAACTTGAATATAGGAGAAAAACATGCGATAGCATCATTACATACTAAAATGAGTATATAGAATAAAAATTTTTTAAATACTTTTTAAAGAGAATATATATATATATATATATATATATATATATATATATATATATATATATAAAACGATAAATTATAAAATGAAAAGCATATTTCTAAGAGAGTAGATAGCCTTTTCTATATTAGAACTTGGGGGTAATTTTTTGCGGATAATGTAGGTTTGTTTGTTTTAATTTCAACAAGCTGACACCATTTAATGAAGAAGCGGTGAAAGGTAAGAGAAATAATTCACGGTGAAAAAAAAGTCCAAGTTCTCATGAGATAAAACATTATAAAGGTCTAAAAGTGAGGATAATTAAAAGAATGTTACAATTATTCTTAAAATATATATATATATCTTGGTATTTCATTAAAAATAAAAAGACAAAGTAATAGATAACCTCAACTATAGTTGAGAAGAAAATCAGCTGTTCTCTATGACTGGTATACGAAAGTTAAAACGTTAAATAACAGACAGAATATCTAGGATTACATGATCCGATGTATTATACTTTTATTGACTGCTATTTCTAGCAGAATAAGCGAGAATGTATTTAGAGGCTCCCTAGTTGGCTCGTTTAATTATTTTGCTGGAAACTTGAAAAAAATTGTAATATTAAACGGGGGGGGGGGTTCTTCTTTATAATAATGTTAAATAAAATTTGAGTATGAAAACTGTTACTCCTATTTTTAATACTTTGTTGCTAAACCGTGAGCAAAAAGGAGAAAACAAAGAAACCTTGTACAAGTACTAATGATAGGATATATTTTTTGCAGCTAATAATAGTTTGTTGATTGTAATGAACAAGTATTTTCGTTGTTGAATAGTAAATAGTAATATTATATATATATATATATATATATCTCGAAGGAATGCTCTCTTTCAGATATAAAGGATTAACAATATAAGGTCCTGAAATAAATGTATACTTACAGCAAATGATACACAAAAGTGAGAGTGTACGGACACTCATGCTGTCAGAACTTTCACTCAGCGTACCAGGAAGGAGATTGTTTTAAAAAACACAGCACAGCTATCAACAAGGTAAAGAATTATGACAAGGGCGTCGACACGTATTTCGAAGTATATGATGATAGCTTCCTCTGTCTCGTGAGATAACCGGAAGTAAACAAACAAGTCACATGTTTGTTAAATGATGTAGCACAAACCAGCGCGGGAACTATATAATATGGTCATCAATCCATTTGAAATAGCAATCTCATCATGCTCAAATCATGGGCTTGCTACATCGGAGATGGGGCGGTTAAACAACTGTAGTAGGTTGTTCTCATTTTTTTTTTTTTACATTAAAAAGTAGACAGCATAGGATAATTCTTCTGGGATCTTTCTGATCTTTCTTATTCGGATTACCTGATGCAATATTTATATTTTGTTTTGCTTTGTGTTTACTTCATTGGGTTTATTGGGTACGTGGTCTCTATTACCACCATATTTTTTGTATTCTCACCCCCATTAAAAAATTGGGTTATCTCCCCCGACTAAAAAAAAAATTATTTAACCCCTCAATAAAACAAAAATAAAATGAAAAAAAATTAATAAACATGAAACGCGAAAAGATTAAACATCTTATTGAATTTGATAATATTTTTATAACAAATCATACAAAACTGAAAAAAAATAATGAACATAAAAATTGAAAAAAATTAAACATCTTGTTGAATCTAATAACATTTTTATAACAAATCAGACCATTCCTATTGAGGAGGCCAAAAGTCAGCAATGTGTTGAAGTATTGAATCAAAAGGATCTAACTCTTTTAATCCAATCTCTTGTTGCCACATTAACTCGATTTTTTAGTGGGGAGATCACCCAATTTTTTAATGGCAATTTTTTAATGGGGGTGAGATAACCAAAAAGTACCTTTTTTTTTTTTTTCAGATTGGCTCGCTAGTCTATTTTGTTTTAACAGACATGTCTATGATCAAAATCATTTCAGCTGTGACTAACTCGTCTTTAATTTCCAAACTTAGTTTACTCTAGACTAAATGTGTCCGTTTTTTTTTAAGATGATGTTTTTTAAAAGGAGATTTGGCTATTTCTTACTGGTTAAACGATTTTGTAGAGGCTCTAAGATAACGCGGGGTAGAAAGAAATAGATTGATAGGAAATGTGTAATGTTTAAAGAAGTATCGTATAAAATAAGTAAGCTCGAAGAAAGACAAACAAAACGATAAATTTCTGCCAAGTTCACTAAATGGAAATCATTGCAACAAATTTCGTTTCGCATGAGCATCATATCTGAATGCTTAATAATAGTGAGTGACAATAACATCATAGAGTGAAAGAACATGGACATATTAAATTTGTAGATACTACTGTACCATTTACCACTTTTCTGTTTTTACACTTCACCTATTTTCACTTCTAACACCTTCAACTTAACATGTAAAGCCTAAATGCAAAAATCGAAATTGTGCGATGAAGTGCGGAATTGTTTTAGAACGGTGATTGTTGGTATTCCATCGTTTATTATTTAAATCTGTATTGTTATCTCTCCGAGAAAAGTTCGATCCATATTTTGAGTATCTCAGAGTTAGCGAACCGAACGCAAAATATTCTTGAATTCTTTCGATATTTGTTCTCAAACATTCTGGCAACAAATATGTCCTTTATTTTTAAGAGAAATTGATGAAGATCAAAGGATTTTACAGCTGCTTTAAGACCAATAGTGTCAAGCCCACAATAATGCATACTCCTCTGTTGCATTATATTAAAAGACAATTATTACCATTTAAAATTTTTAAAAAAATCTATATAATATATATTAGCTAGCATGTTCTCAAAGCCGGAACCCAACAAGATTTTAGGGAATCTTATATCACAATATAAATGAAGCTTATAAATCGCAGTACTAAAAGATGTAACCTATTTCCCCTTCATTTTGTCTATACACGTCGAACCAAACGTAGTTTTTTTTCTCTCAAATATATGCACAATTTTATCAGAATGAATTCTTTTGATATGATCAATATTGCAAGGAATCTCTCCAACAAGTAATTAGTCTTCTTAAGAATTGCATGCATTTCTTTGGTTAATTTCTTTTGATGTTCTCACTCTAAGGGATCTTACTTAATAGGACTACATATATTCCATGTGGATGGGTTTTCCCACATCTCTGCTATCACTTCATGTTATTTCCTTCGTTACTGTAGGATGTATGTGTTTGTATGCAGGCGTATATACGAAAACAACGTTTGTGCGGGAACAAAATTTGCTTAACGAATGCAAACTCAGTTTTTCAGGATGTTCAAAGTGTTTTCATTGCCCCTCCTCCACAATAAAGAAAATTTCAACAGTGCCCTACAACTTCTGCACCCCATGTTCCCGAGCCTATGTTAAACAAAGCAAAAGTCAAATACTAGAGAAGCCTTCTGAAGAGTCTGCAAATTCATGAGTGACCAATTACGAAGATACATATAGAAAAGAATGTAATGATTAATAGCAATTCGAAAAAGGACAAAAAAGAAAGTGTGCAAAAACTGGAGTAAGTTAACGAGTTGTGAGTAGAAAAGCAAAAATCTGTTCGGCACATTGTCTATTGAAGTGAATCTGGAATTACAGTTATCGGCGGATGTAGGGAGGCAATATTCAACTTTAGGAAGAACTTCAGTTCTCCAAATGAAGACGCAAACCGTTTAACGTCCTTCTACTCTTCAGACGTGTTGAGCACAAAGCTACAAAAGGTGCTTCCTTTTTTAGTGATTATTTTCAAGCAAACCATGTGTGACAAAGAGTGGCTTTAGGTAATTCTGAATTCTATCTCTTGCCTAGCTGATTTGTACTTTGATAAGTCACCAGTTTTAACATATTTGGAAGATGAGTAGCAGTTATACATGTCCAAAAGTTGGTGCTCACCAGTTCCAATCATAAAGGTTGTAGATTATTTTCAAACGTCGGTTTGATCACCAATGTTAGCGTTAACAGGAAAGTTTTTGGATCTTTTTTAAAACGGGGGCCACATTTTTCATTAACGAAACACTTTGAAACTTGGAACACTGGTAGAATGTGTCATATAAAACATCTTTTTCTCTTAGTCTTCTTAAAAAAAAAAAAGAAATCCATAAGTTATTACATGTTAAAGTTGTCGTATTTCTGTAATTTCAACCAATCACTGACGTCCATTCAGCCGATATACATTAAGTGCCGACTACATAAACAAACGATTCTGAAACAATTAACCCTAACCCTAACCTTAGGGTTAGGGTTAAAGCAAATTTAAAATGAAAAAAGCAAATAAAACGAAGGTATGGAGATTAAATACGCTTTACATCGCTTAATCAGCCAAAGGAGTAAATAAAAACAAGTGAATACTTGTCAGTGATTGGTTAAAATTATCGAAATAGGACAATTTTTTACATGAAATAAATTCGAATACAAAAATATTTTTCTGTTCTATAACACAAAATAGATAAGTATACGAAGTTTGAAAGTCTTTCCGTACCAAAAACACTACGTAAAACATTAATGAAAAATGTGGCCCCCGTTTTAAAATAGATCCAAGTTTTTAAAGGAATAAGACAAATCTTTTACTTGAACATAAACATTTTAGCAAACGCTAAAAAGCTGGGTCACCGCAGACAGAGAAATCATCGGGGAAATGATATGCAAAAAATGGATCACAAGATGTTGCTTTTTGAGCATGTGTGGCATAACATTAGTTGTGCATATGTGAGAACATCGTGGACATAAGAGCATTACGTGTGTGTATGCTAGCGTGAGGTAAACTGTTATATTTATAGCAGTTCTTGTAAACTTAAGTGGCTGGGGTGAGTATGACAACGAAAACAGTGGCTGCTGCACAACCGTAGCCGGACAACAAAGTATTGTGTCAGACGATCTCTTCCCTTTCTTGAATATTAGACACTGAGAAATGATTCTCTCTCTCTCTCCACCCCTTCTTTCTTATGATAATGATTACCAAAATGAGTTCTAAAAGAAAATGGTCAAATGGACATAGCTGACCGTTTGAATGACACTAACGAATGAAATTTCCGTTACTTATGTCACGAGGTTGCTTTGGCACCATTGTCGCGGTGGCTATTTGTTAGTTTATGGACGGTGTTGACCATCGTCGTGTGGTCTAGTTGGCTGTGCGTACCCTAAATAAAGTAACACACGAACTATTAACATATTTATTGCTGGTCATGATTTACTATATTGGCTGTTTATGAATGAAAGATGTTAATAAAAAAATCGCCGACGGGAAGCCGAGAACTGCGCTGTCTGGTAGAATGCTAACTGTGGTACATCGTGTGTGAGTGTCCGAAGCAATGTCTGGCTGAGTTAGGCGTCAAACGTGTTTTATAGGGTGGAAGGGAGTGAATTTTAGATTATCCGAGGAGCCATAGCTTTGTGCTGATTGGTCGATTTATAGATCAATCACTTGAAACTGTGGTGGCTTACACGTGATCCATAACTGAATATCTTGAGGTTGGGGTTCGAATCTCTACACTAGGTTAGCAAACAAACAAGAAATAAAACATACTCTTGGGAGTTTTCCATGAATTTTCAGACATGTCAAGATTTCAGTAAACCTCGAACTCAGATTTCGAATCTTTCCAAAACTGACGTTACAGACCTGGTGTCAGTTATATATTGTCTCCAGTGGATGTTATACAATGTTGGAGATTGTGGATGAGGTACTACGAACTGTCCAGGAAGCCTTAATGTTCTTCAATATACTGGTTTTGCAGCTGCACAACTTAGGACAATCTTTAATGTCTCACGTATAGTCTGGTAAGATCACAGGAACCAAATTACACCAGTGATTGGAGTTGAGATGTGTGCAAAGGGAAGCATTCAGTTGGCGATGCAATCTCACGACCATGCCATCGTACTGAGTGTGATAAGTTGTGACAGGTCGAACGCGTTGGTGTCCAAGTAAACTGATCAAAGAAACAAAAAGTAATCGGCTCGAACCGTAGCCCGCCGACCCTATGTGATGAAAGGGTAAAGGGTAAAAACTCACTTCCTTCGGTCATAAGTTCTAAAACCAAATGGACACAGCTGACTGTTTGAATGACACTAACGAATGAAATTTCCGTTACTCATGTCACGAGGTTGCTTTGGCTTTCAAACTTAAATATTCCAGGTTCGAATTCGAGGAAGGTTATTGGTACGACTGCCGTGATCTTTTCTTTGAACAGAGAGAAAGTCTAGATGTTTTTCCATCGAATTGAACTTCATGCCTCTCGCACCTACAGATTCCCTTCCAGAGCCTATTGGTGAAAAAGCTTTCTCAGTTACCATATTGGTTAGAGTTTTCGTCAGATGAAAATTCTCCTTGGAAGTTGCTTAAATGAATGTATGTTGCACTGATCCAAAATAAGGCTTGTTGACTGAAATTCATGCTTCGGGTTAATTTAGAGCTTAACCAACAGATAATGGAAAAGATTTGGAGTGTAGCTGTCCCCTGAAGTTCCTTACCTTATGGGACAGGGAAAAGGTGCAGAAATGATGAGGGAGCAAGACTGTGAAAAAATACCCCCCCCCCAAAAAAAAAACTGAAGGGCTTCGAGGGACAATTAGTCCAAGACTCTGCCGACATATTGGTCTCAGTTTAGTAATTTTAAGGGGTTCCATTTTTACTAAACGTGGAGGATCGTTATGGTTCGAACAGAAATTGAATCAAGATTCTAACTACAAACTCTTGGTCCACTTGCAATAAATCTCGACATTTTCGTTAATTAAGGTTTTTTTAATGTTTCTTTTGTTCTTAGCCTAGAAGCAAGAAAATAGTTTTACTTTGTGTTTTCATATATTTTTTCACTAATTAGTAATGTCAGCTCGACCTTCTGTGACTTTACTATCATCGCTTTTGTCAACATTGTAATATATAAATTTTATAGTTTGTCAGCTCCAGATATATATACTTGACATGTGACAGCCTAGTGTGTTGTTTTAACATTATTCTTATAACACACATGTTAGCCTCTGGCTCCGGTTGAAGCCATCTGTAACATCATTGCCACTACAACACATTATCATCAACGACAGTGAGAGACCATCTAATTGCGACTGCTTACAAGTAGCATGTCTCAATATGTCATATCCACATGCTGTGAAACACTTGTTGAAATTGCTATCCAGCTTGCCACCTATTATTAGCACAAACGCATGCTTTTACTCTTCATAATACAATTATATATTTTAAAGCACATATACATATACAACCAAATATCGAAGCATACATTCTCTCATACATTGCTAAACTGAAATTTTCGTTACCGAAATATTTCTCTAAATATACTTGTAGAAGTTCAGAAAATATCTTATATAGCGTTTGAAAATAAATATTTTTCATATTGCGGAGTTGACACGCAAACTTTATTTTTGCCAGTCTTTTCTCAACAACGATAAACAACTGGTGGCCTCAACTGAAAGACCGAAACTTTCCTATTCAAAGAAAGAATGGCTCTTCAAAACCCAGAGGTTAAATAGAAATGACAAAAGACTTGAATAAAGTTGAAAAACTATTTAATGCAGGAAATGTAAACACTTCAATTTAGCAGATAAAAAACAGCTAATAAAAGTCGTTCATTCAAATAAACAGGTATAGACAGTGTTCAAAGGTTGATTGCTAAAATCTCATATTTTACAACATATTAAAATCAATGTAAAAAGGTTTTCTTTTTCATTGTGTCAGTGAAGAATAAAAATAAACAAGAAAACAGATGAGGCACAATTGTGAGACATGGAGTCATCTTGGCAGATTCACTATTTATAGTGTAGCGTACAGTCGAGTGAAATTCCTCTCCCCTTTATTATATATACATACATTCGAACGTAGCAGATAACAGTTAACCTTTGGCCGCTATTTGGACCCCGTTGTGCCCACTACTCTGATTGGATGGTACTGGCGCAATTTGTCTCTTACTCTGTCGCGACAATCTGCAGCGTATAACCAATCGGAGCTCTAAATGAAATCACGTAAGACAGCCTGTTCTCAACGCCGTTCGAACCTACTGTTCCTTATAAAAACTCACTTTCTCCTCGTCTCGGTGTTTTTGGTCCCAGACCTTTTAAGGTCTAGCCACTGACTACACAAGACACAGCTAGTTCCAGTGACAACGCCAGACGACAACACCCATCCAACAGCAACACACCCCGGTTTCAAAACAGCAATTTCGTGAATTACTTCACCATGGATCAACAGCAAAGATGCAACCTGCAAGCTAGACGACAACACCCGTCCAACAGCATTACGGACCTCCATCTTCGCCGCCACCATCATCTTCACAACGTCGTCAACATCATCTCTCTACATACACAGTTCAAGCAACACTGCACAGGTTCCAACATAGCACTGTTTGTGTATTATTTCAACATGGTTAACAGCAAATATACAACCTGCGAGAACTCCTCTGTAAGTGACCCAGGCAGCAACATTACAGCCACAACTTCGTACGACACGTACCACAACCGGCTCTGCATCATCGCCGCAACTTCTAGATACAGTATTTCAATTACCGTGTACAATTGACTATAAACTGATATTTCTCATTCTTGTGTCTATGAACATTCGTCTAACTTCTCATTATAGACTCTCTCACAGTCTTCTTCATTGTTATTCTTATATGTACTTAACGCACACGCATACATCCATGCCTATACACACATACACTTTGTTCTCATGACGGCCTGTCCATTATTCTGTATACATGACGCACACACAGACACACATGTTGACATATCAATAAATCATCTCTTAAACACCTGTAGTAACGCCGTGCGCATGCGTAGTCTCACGCATGCGTGGAATTCAACATCCAAGCGTTTCCCGCTTTATTCTGACTTTTTATCGACTGGCCAGCGATTGAGCAAGGACGTGTCTAGCTGTCTCTCTCCATCTTTCGAACTCACGCCAGACAGCTCACATCAACATACCAACGTCCCAACAACCATGTTCTCACACACAGAAGGCGTCTCAACAACCAAGAGTAAAGCTGTATATTTTCCACCATAAATAAATATTGTTGAGTTGATAGTTTGGAGTTCTGCGTTCCGTTCATTCTAATTTAATATAGGAAATTGGGTGTACACCTAATGGTGTATAACCAATTTCCTACAAACTGGTGACCCCGACTAAAGAACAAACGCGGCCATGGATTCTGGACTACCAACCAATAATACTATACGAGACGTCAAATTCATTTTTACACAGCGTCGTCTACTTGCTAAAAATAGCAGCAACATGCTCGTCACATGCGAACAATTTCATCTTGGGTTAAAAATTTCTTCAAGGTTTTCGCTAATGGTCGTACAGATTGTGTCTGTCGACCGTCTGTAAAAGCGTACCTCTTCAAACACCATCATCACCAAGCAGCCTTTTCGCCACCAGCTTCGTTCAACCAAGATTACCACCGCGACGACAACAACAACCACTACCAACTACAAGCATTCCCCCGACGTCGCCAACAGTTTTAACAGGACATCATTACCACCACACATACAGAACACAGCTACAGCTATAAACCAGTTCCTGCGCCGACGTCTTCACCATCAATGTACTGTCTACCACAATGTCGTGCGCCAACAACCCCACTACCAGGGACACACCAGATCAACACACTCGGTTTTATCTTCACTGTATGAGTGGAATATCCACTCACTCACAACAGTCAGAGCTAGCCGACTAGGATATTTAGTACCAGGTAACAGGTCGCAATCTCGCATCGACGCTCAACTACAGCTCTGCCAACTGACCACAACTTCCTGAGTACAGACATTCAACTTGTGTAACTCTTATACGAACTGGATTTTTTCTCTACAGACACTTTTACTATGTTCTGTGTTTTTTTTTCTCTCTCACACACACACTTGTGCACTCATATATTTTCTTTCCTTTCAGAAACATTGCATACATGTATCTCACAAGTGTACATTCATTTCTTTGATTTTTCTTTGTGTGTGTTTGTGCTACATCTTGTGGGTGGTTTTCAGTGGCCATCCTGCCTCAGGCGTTCCTCCAAAGAAAAAAAAAATTATCGTGCGTTCCACACTGGCGAGGGGAGCCCTGTAGTAACGCCGTGCGCATGCGTAGTCTCACGCATGCGTGGAATTCAACATCCAAGCGTTTCCCGCTTTATTCTGACTTTTTATCGACTGGCCAGCGATTGAGCAAGGACGTGTCTAGCTGTCTCTCTCCATCTTTCGAACTCACGCCAGACAGCTCACATCAACATACCAACGTCCCAACAACCATGTTCTCACACACAGAAGGCGTCTCAACAACCAAGAGTAAAGCTGTATATTTTCCACCATAAATAAATATTGTTGAGTTGATAGTTTGGAGTTCTGCGTTCCGTTCATTCTAATTTAATATAGGAAATTGGGTGTACACCTAATGATGTATAACCCACTTTCCTATACACCTATTCGGTTGTGTCTCTCTCTCTTTCCTCTCTGGTACGTACATGTATTATTCCAGCCTTCTTAATGGAGTCGTTATTAGATGCCCTTCCACAAAAAGCGAAAAAACAATCGTTCCAACTTGTTTAGCCACGAATCTGGGCAAGACACGGCGGTTAGGCAGTAGGTGATTACAGATGCGATAAACACATTTGCAATCTCCGCTCTTCCTTTCAGGAATAGCCTCCGCCCCGACCAGGCCTGGGTTAGGAGATCCACCCTGCTTGTAACCTCGCTTCAGTTCTTCTCTATCTGGAGGTCTGGACCAAACCAAACCAAATCCCTTGCATTTTAACCGGACCGTCCGTCCAACATCCGACGACGCTGTTGGACGGCGTCGACTTGCCTTACCCGGTTAATTTTTACTCCTTCCACCGCTTCGTAATCCTTAATGGCCTCACCTTCCCACTGTAGGTGCTGGATCTCGGCTACGATGATAGTGATGTCATCTGCATACGCCGTTATTGATCTTCCACATTCTAGATCTCGCGGGACGCCTCTTTCACTCTCCAATTTCAGCACTAGAGGCTCGAGGGCCAATACATACAGCAAAGGAGAGAGAAGACATTCTTGACGGACCGAGCGCTCGAATCAGAACGATTTCGAGAAGAAACCGTTCATCCGAACGATCGATTTGATGTCGCTATAAAGAGCAATGATCCATCCATGGAAGGTAGGGGAAAATCCGGCCGCCTCTAGGACTGCCGCCAGATACCGATGGTCAACCCTATCAAATGCATTAGATTGGTCTAAATGGACCAATGTCCCATTCTTGCCTGGAATTCTGTTCACCTTCTCTAAGGTATAGCGTATAAGGTGGAGATTGTCGTGTATAGATCTGTCGGGAATGGCACAAGTTTGCACCTCCTAAACAAGTCCACCCACAACCCGTGCCAACCTTTTTGCAAGTACCTTGGCTAAAATCTTCAACAAGCAGAGTGATGGGCCTGAAATTATCGACTACATACACCTTGTTTGAGTTCTTTCTTAGCAGCACCATAACTCCTTGGCTCACAGATCTAGGTATGTACCCATTCTGCTGCCAGTTGGTGTAGACGCATGCTAGTAGGTACCCAAACAAGTCTGGCGTATTATAATATAGTTCGTAGGGGAGACCATCCAATCCCGGCGACTTGTCCTCGCCGCAATCCGACAAAGCTTCCTGCTCTTACGTAGCTGTGATCGGCCCATCACAGCATTCCGCTTCCCGTCCCAAGAGACGCGGCATACTGGTGAGGAAGTC
Organism: Octopus bimaculoides; assembly: GCF_046866305.1. Taxonomy (NCBI): domain Eukaryota; kingdom Metazoa; phylum Mollusca; class Cephalopoda; order Octopoda; family Octopodidae; genus Octopus; species Octopus bimaculoides. The sequence continues at coordinate 107,466,172 of NC_142932.1, read as the reverse complement.
CTTCCTGCGTTCCAGCCCACCGCCCCTCCCAAACAGCTGGGCGAAATACTCGTGAAAAACCTTTCACATCTCATCGGGTTCGTTTACCGAATGCTCATGTTGATCCGTCAAAGACCTTACTGTGGCCTCATTACCAAGATGGGCCTCTACCACCCCGGCCCATCCAGCGGCGTTGATTCCTCTCTTGTCCCATTGTACGTAGCTTTGCTCTGACAATGCATCCCTCGTGTTTAGTTTCGAGGTGTTGGTTGAGTGCCAATCTCGCTGCTAAAACTTGGGACACAGAACCAGTCCTCGATGCCTCATCTAGAGCCTTAACTAAAGCTCTTTCTATTCTGTTTTTTTTGTTGACTAACTCTTTACTAAATTTAATTGACCCAAACTTAATGGCTCTTTTGAGGCATACCACCATTTGTTGTTGATAATGAATCCGGTAAATGCCCTCATTACTAACTGCCTAATCCGGCTCCTGTACTCCTCACAGGCCAAAAGTGACCTGTTTAGTTTCCAGTAGCCGGGTCCCTGTCTACACAAACTATCTAAGTCGAACTTACAGGTCACCAATTTGTGATCACTGTAGCTGACGATGTAAAATTGTGGACACCTGACTAAGTTTTTGTCTTTAATCCCAACAATTATCCTATCTAAGCAAGATCTAGAAGACCCGTCGCTATCTGACCATGTCCACAATGGAGCGCCCAGGTAATTTAGTCTGTACCGATCTGCTACATGAAAAACGACTGAGCAGATCGCTGAGGCAAAGGTTTCCTCTCCTATCGTTTAGTATAACCCCGTGGCGACCAAAGCCTTGTGAGTGGATTTGGTAGACGGAATGTGTGTGTGTAAGTGTTTGTGTGTGTGTGCATGTGCATGTGTCTATGTGTGTGTGCGTGTGCATGTGTGTGTATGTGTGCACGGGCGTGTGTGTGTATGTGTGTGCGTATGCATGTGTGTGTGTATGTGTGCACGGGCGCGCGCGCGCGCGTATTTCTGTCTGTGTTTGTCCATCACAATTGCTAAACAACCGGTGTTGCTTGTTTACGTCCCCGTAACTAAGCGCTTCTGCAAAAGGAAACCGTTAGAATAAATGCCAGGCTGAAAAAAAAAAAGCACTGGGGTCAGCGCTGGATTAACCATAAAGCAAAATAAGCACATGCGACATCAAGGGATGAGGGTACCATCGAAATGAAAATGGTTTACGGCACAAACGAAATCACTTTAAACTTGCTAAAATATTGTTCGTAATGCCTTGTCTCTTCTAAGTATAGAAGCAAAAGTGTTACGTAAAATTAATTTTAATAACATCATCGAAGACTTTGCAGATAAAAAAAAACGCGGAGCAAACTTCAAATATAAATAAAGTGGAAGCATACAAAAATAAACCTTACTTTCCATCTTATTGTTAATTTTGTTTCATTTTGAAAAATAAAAATTCATTTTATAGTTTATCGTTGTTTACTATTTTGAGTCATTCTTATTTACATTTTGAAACATTTACAGTAAAAGAGGGTACTCTTTTACTCTTTTACTTGTTTCAGTCATTTGACTGCGGCCATGCTGGAGCACCGCCTTTAGTCGAGAAAATCGACCCCAGGACTTATTCTCTGTAAGCCTAGTACTTATTCTATCGGTCTCTTTTTGCTGAACCGTTAAGTTACGGGAACGTAAACACACCAGCATCGGCTGTCAAGCGATAGTAGGGGGACAAACACACACACACATATACATACGACGGGCTTCTTTCAGTTTCCGTCTACCAAATCCACTCACAAGGCTTTGGTCGACCCGAGGCTATAATAGAAGACACTTGCCCAAGGTGCCACGCAGTGGGACTGAACCCGGAACCATGTGGTTGGAAAGCAAGCTACTTACCATACAGCCACTCCTGCGCCTATACCTTTTAAGTCCTTAGGGCCTCTATGGGTCTAAATCCGGCTCTGACTGGGGTCGATCAATGACTAAAAACTTCAAGACTGTGTCACAGTCTTAATAGTGTACATTAAGTTTGGAATATTATATATATTTTTTCATGCTCCACACATCTTTTATTAGAACATTTAAATACAAAAAACAAACAAACAAACAAGAAATATGAAAGATAAGAAAGGAAAAGAAAAAGGTGGGGAGGGAGGAAAAAGAAAAAGGTATGTGGGCAGAGGAGGGAGTAAAGCAGCGGAAGATGGAGAGGGAAGGGTCGATGGGTCACATATCCCAGACCAAGTGGGGTGTTCAGCCGCGCGGCGCGGTGATGACCGCGATAGCATTACTGCGGAGAAAGGCCAGCGACACTCGCTGTTGCAGTCACTCCATCTCACGAGGTTCATTTCTCCGTTGGGCCCCCGTTATCCCTAATTTTGCGGAGGAAATCGGTAGTCTCGACGGCGAGAGGTAGAAACTGATAGCGGCCGGCCAGATTCTTGTGTTTCTTGATTTTTCTCTCCGCGTTACTAGCAGCGACACCAGGATTTGCAATAGATACTGCAAGGTTGGAGCCGAAGAACGTGTCGCTGCCCGTCGCGTCCCAGATTAGATCTGCCTCCTTCGAATGGGAAGACGGTTATTCCGCCGGGGAGCTTACCGACGCCAAGGTTGAGACCTGCTAACTCAAGATATCTAAGATATCAGAGCGGTAGTAGACGAATTCGGCCTGCATCCTTATCCTGCGCCAGCTGCGTCAGACCCCTTCTGATTATATCATTCAGAGCAGTGTGTCGGGGAAACCGGCCCACGCTGAGGCGCAGGATAAGGATGCAGGCCGAATTCGTCTACTACCGCTCTGCAGTCATATTTGTGCGGCTCGCACACGCAGAGAGCGAGGCGCTGGGCCTCCCCAATACAGGTACACTTATCATCTAGAATATTATCGGAAGATGAGGAGAGCATCTAATTAATCCATGCACTGTAATTTGGCTGCAAGGCGGAACGGAGGCAGGAAAGGCAGTGCTAGTCTAGTGATGTCTCTAGCTACTTGAAGGTTGACCTGCATCTCATGTCATCCCAGTTGTGTTTAGACATCCATATTTTTAGGTACGGCGAGCCCATCAGTGGTCCAGTCGGTGAGGGTTGACTTCCATATCTGGGCTACATTAGGTTCGGCTAACCTGCAGAGTTTTTTTGTCAATAAGGGTGCCGAGGAAAGATAGGCCAGCAGAGCCTGGTACACTGTAGACCGGAGCCACCGAATCTCATAGGCAGTTTGGCCTGTTTTCAAACCTGACATTACAGATCAGTTCGGCACAGCCCTGGATGGTGTTATCGAAATCACTGAGAGGGTGACATGGCACACTGTGTAATGAGAAAAGGAGCTTAGGCCTCCATCACCCTCTAAAACAAACAAAAAGCCTTCTTTCATCAATAGCAAACAAACGTCTGAAAAGTGACTGTCCTGTACGACTAGCACATTCCGCGCTACGTTATCGATACAACAGTTAAATAGCTCAAGCATTTCCTCCAAAGCGCTAACAATTCTGATAACCAATCGTCGACATATATTTTGCTGCTATGTAATTTCTCTCACTATTTTATTGGTATCTTTATGAATATGAGGAGGAACTTTTGCAAGTTTTTTTTGTTCCTAATAATTTTCAGCGTCCTGATTTCGGTACATAAGATTTAAAACATAGAATGGAGTTTTGAATAGCTTTTGGTATGAATTTCAAAGAAAGGACTTTCACACGCAATAATATCTGAAAACAATTTGTAAAGATATGAGCCACAAATATAATTTAAGATAGGCTGAGTAAATGTCGGCTTTGTGACTTAAATATAATTTTATAATTGCTGATGATAATGATTAATAAGATAGGTGTGATTACAAGCAGCTACAGAAAGATTAACATTGGTGATGTAAGGGAAATAATTAACGCTGAAAATTAGAAGTAGTTTCCCTTTAAGCACCTATGTTCTAGCCAAGCAACTGAGGAAACTGCATGAAATAACAACCAAATGTCCTTCAAACCATACGTTACTTTACTGTCTTTGGAATAAAATATATTGAATAATATAGTTCTGGATACACTCTGTGCAGGAAAAAGGCGACACAGTCAAGCTTGAATACTTTTGATCATAACTCTACTCAAGGATGGATCCTATTGAGATTTATATTTTATAGGCTATAGATATGTGTGTATGTATATTTATTCTCTTGTTTTTATAGGTAGTTGGAAAAACTTCCTTTTGTATATACCTCACCCCATAAATAAAAAGAAATATTACACATGGTGGAAAAGTGATTTCCTACCATGTCTTATAATAATAATGATGAGAAAGTCATAAAGATTAAGAATTTCTATTATAAATGGATAAGTGTCCATGCTGCATCAAGGTCACTATTATAGATGGATAGGTTGTTTTCCATCTAACGTGACTCTACTCAGAAGGCTGTAATATCATTTGACAGGAAAACTGGTATAAAGAATACATAAACCAAAGCTGTGACTTTATATATCTTTAATGTGGCCACACATACATACACAAACTGAATGCTAAATGGAAGTGGTTGATGGACATTTATTCATATATCTACATGCATCTGCATGGGTTGTATATCTGCTGTTAACCCTGGTGAGAAGCTCACAGACAGTGATATGTGGAAACCAGTGCAGTGTTGTTGGTGCTGTGTAAAGATGTTAACGATGTTGGTGAGAGACATGATGGTGGCAACGAAGATGGAGGTCGCTGTAATGTGGTCAGTGGTTAGACCTTGGATGGTCTGGAACTAAGAGACCTCGAGACTAGGAGAAGGTGAGATTTTATAGCTAATGGTAGGCTCAAATATAGTTTACAACAGACTGTCTCATATGATTTATTTGAAGGCTGTGATTGGTTGGGTTGCATATTGGCACGTGATAGAGTAAGAGACAAATTGTGCCAACACCAACCAATCAGAGTGGTAGACACAACGGGGTCCAAAACAGCGCCCAAAGTTTAGCTGTTACCTGCTACATTCATATGTATGTATATATGATAGAGAGAGGAAGTTCACTAGAGTTTGCTACACTATTAAAAAAGCTTCATTTCTGTATTATGTATATTCATATCCCAATTTGCCCAATGTTAGGGCCTAAATTGCCTAACTCTATGAAATTTGCCTAACCTTGGGACATGAATATACATAATACAGAAATGAAGTTTTTTTTTAATAGAAATAGTTAATTTTTATGACTTCCTTCTCATTATTATAAGACATGGTTGGAAATCAGTTTTCCACCATGTGTAATATTAAAAAAAAAAAATTTTATGGGGGTGGGTACAAAAGGAAGTCTTTCCAGGTAGTTTATCGGATGATTAATATTTGTTGGTTTAAAGGTGGCAATCTGGGCAAAACGCTTAGTGGCATTTTGTTTCTCTTTACATTCTGAGTTCAAAATCTGCTATGCTTGACTTTGTCTTTCATCCTGGTTGATAAAATAAGTACCAGTTGAGTACTGGGGTCGAATTAATTGACTTACCCTTCCATCGAAATTGCTAACTCTATATCAAAGTTTGAAATCAATATTTGTTGGCATGATTAAGGAACAAAGATTAAGATTGTAGCTGAATAATAAACCAACCTCCTTGAAGTCGTAGGTCTACTCAGTTAGAGATGACATGGATCTATACAATGCCTGTTTTTTGATTCTCCTTAAAAGAAGTTGACAGTAAACTTTCACAAGAGATTCAGTTGACACCTGAATCTGAAATAGAAGCTATTTAATATAAGCCCACAGTTTGGTGGTCCAAGACACTGTATAGAACAAGACTATGCTTAGCTAATGAAGTCGAACAAGCTCAAAACATGTCTAGCATTGTCCCAGTACTACCAGAGATCAGACTTACTCTCTTCTGATTTCTGTTTTAAAATAATTTAAAACCTGGGTATGTCTCTCTTGCAGTGTTAGTCATTAGAGATAATGAACTTTTCTCTCTGATTAAGAAGCTTGCTTTGCAATCATATGATTTCAGGTTCAGTCACACTGTGCGACCCCCAGGTAAGTTTCTTCTACTAAAGCTCTGGGCTGACCAGTGCTTTGTGAGTGAACTTGGTAGATAGAAACTGTGTGGAAGCTCATTGTATATATATATCTATAATAATAAAAGTGAAATTCTGTCCGTCTGTGAACCCTGTGTCTTGGTCTACATTTGCTCTATATAGATATATTATACCATTTTGGTATCAGGATGATCCTGGGATTGAAAATCTGCCTGTCATTTGGTTCTTGAACATCCAGCATTGGGATCTGATTTAAAAGCATTTGGGGTTGCTATTTCTAGCAGGTAAAGCTTGGCTGATTCATGTCATCTTGGTTGGCATTTGTCAGATGATGTCAGAGATCAAGGGGGAGATAAATGACGTTCACTTTGTTAACTGAGATAAGAACTTTGGGACAAATTGGCCAACAATGAATAAAATGATTGCATTACAGAATTAATTCTCATCTGTCCTTAACCCCTGATCAAACATCACTGGAGCATATAGCCATGCTATTTAGTTCTCTTTAGTTTTGAGTCACAGGCCCAATTAGCCCTCCACAGGAACCAGGTTAAAAGTCCACATAGAATGTGGCTTTTAAGCTAGTATATATATATATATATATATATATATATATGTATGTGTATGTCTTAGTGTTTGTTCTCTACCATTACTTGACAACTGGGGTTGATTTGTCTGTGTTACTGTAACTTAGTGGTTCAGCAAATGTGGTGGAATAAGTACCAGATATATAAAAAAAAAAACTTCCTTTTACTTGTCTAAACACTTCATGGTGGGGCCCTAACATGGCTACAGTCCAATAATGAAACAAGTAAAAAATAAAATAATATCAATTAATCACTTTTAATTAGAATTGTTTATTTACTACATTCAGTGTGTTAGCATTGCCTTAATTGATTGAAAGAATGATTGGGTAAAAATACTCAGAAATGCAACAGACATCTCAGTCATTCTTTTAAGTTATGTTACCAAGTGTTCAAAACCTATATTCTTTATAGTCATTCTAAGCTCTCTTGTTAGACAATGTTTTGCTGATGAAGTCCAATGATGGTACTTATTTTATATTTTTTAAATTACATCCCCTGGTGTTTCTGATTCATCATTTACTGTTCACTTTTCCATGCTTGCATAGGTGAAATGGAATTCAGTGAGGCTGATTTTCTACAATGGGATACCTTTCCTGTCACCAACCCTCATCTGTTTCCAAGCAAACAAATATTTTCCTATGACCAAACATGTTTCTGATGAAAGACTGGGATTGAACAATATTGCTTATAACCATCTCATAATATCAAGACAAGGGTAGACACAAACATATACATGCATGCATGTATGTATGTATGTATGTATGTATGTATGTATGTATGTATGCATGCATGCATGCATGCATGCATGCATGTATGCATGTGAGTGAGTATGCTTGTGTCTTCTTGACTTGACACTGCTTGATTGTTGTATGTCATTCATTTCCAATATTCTGCAAAATCATGTTTGACCATGAGGGAATATCACCTCACTTGGAAGCAGGTGAGGGTTGGCAATATGATGGGTATCTAGCCATAGAAAATCAAATCTGCTTCAATAAACTCTATCCAACCCATGCAAGGATGGTAAAGTGGACATTAAAACAACAGTGGTAATGAGGACAGGCTTCTTTCAGTTTCTCGCAACTAGAGTCACTTATGAAGTTTTGGTTGACCTGGGGCTTAAGTAGAAGACACTTTCCTAAAGTGTCATGCAGATGGACTGAATTCATGATCACACTGTTGGGAAGTGGAATTCTTAACTACATAGCTAAGTCTATTAGATTATTTTCTTTGTTTCACCATCTCTTCATACTAATACACCTAATTTTTATTCAGCATCTAATTATAGTTCACTACCAAAGCAGCAATATCAACTATATAGACGTCTGCACATGGCTTAGTGATTAGAGCATTTGGCTCACAATTGTAAGGTCATGAGCTTGATACCTGGCAGCACATTGTGTCCTTAAGCAAGATACTTTTTCATGTTGCCCCAGTTCACCTAGCTGGCAAAAATGAGTAGTACCTGGAGTGCTAGTTGTGTTTAGTTTTCAGTTAGGTTCTGAAGCATCTGTACTATTTCCTAACCTTTTCTTTCCTTTATGACAATCATTTAGTTCATTCCTGATAAGTAATAAGATTGTTTTTGGTCTAATTCTTTTATTGTGTATTAACTCTTTAGCATTCAGATTATTTTGCCAAATATGATGCTTATTTATTCACATCGTTTTGAATTAATCAAGAATTATCTCATAGCTTTGAAATTTTTTATTGATGTGATTGTATATTTTTAGTATGACATTGTAGATCAGATGTGAGAGGTTAAATCTGCCCAGTTTGAGCATAAAACTTGTAGAATAATTGGGCTGAATTAAATGTTAAAGTGTTTTAATAATGTATTTAAGTTTTATTGAGATTCCCTCTCAAGATGGTGTCAGCACATCTGACATTTGGAATAAGATCAATATGGTCTCAGCTTGCGAAGACTTGTTGGGAAAGTGAAATCGTGATGGCACCTGTGTCCAGAGTCGCCTTTCTGGCACTTGTGCCCGCGGCATGTGTAAGGACTTTCGAGCGAGATTGTTGCCAGTGCCCCTGGACTGACTCTTGTGCGGGTGGCACATAAAATACACCATTCTGAGCGTGGCCGTTGCCAGTACTGCCTGACTGGCCTTCGTGCCGGTGGCACGTAAAAGCACCCACTACACTCTCTGAGTGGTTGGCGTTAGGAAGGGCATCCAGCTGTAGAAACTCTGCCAAATCAGATTGGAGCCTGGTGTAGCCATCTGGTTTCACCCGTCCTCAGTCAAATTGTCCAACCCATGCTAGCATGGAAAGCGGACGTTAAACGACGATGATGATATATATATATATATATATATATATATATATATATATACACACACACACACACACAAACATATATATATATATATATACACATACATATATATATACATGCAATATACATACATAATATAAATAATATATATATATATGCATATATACAACACATATGTACATACATATGTATGTATACAGGTATGCATACTGCTTAGCGTACTGTTTTATCATTACTATCACACACATTTTAGCCTTTGGCTCTGGTTGAAGCCATCTGTAACATCATTGCCATTATAACACATTGTCATCAGTGACAGTGAGAGACCATCTAAGTAATTGTGACTATTTATAAGTAGCATGTCTCAATATGTCATATCCACATGCTGTGAAACACTTGTTGAAATTGATATCCAGCTTGCCACCTATTGTTAGCACAAACGCATGCTTTTACTCTTCATAATACAATTATATATTTTAAAGCACATATACATATACAACCAAATATCGAAGCATACATTCTCTCATACATTACTAAACTGAAATTTTTGTTCCTGAAATATTTCTCTCAATGTACTTCTAGAAGTTCAGAAAATATCTTATATAGCGTTTGAAAACAAATATTTTTCATATTGCAGAGTTGACACACAAACATTATCTTTCAGTCTTTTCTCAACAACGATAGACAGCTGTTGGTCTCGACTGAAAATTTTCTATTCAAAGAAAGAATCATCATCATCATCATCGTTTAACGTCCACTTTCCATGCTGGCATGGGTTGGATGGTTTGACTGCAGACTGGCAAGCCAGGAGGCTGCATCAGGCTCCAATCTGATCTGGCAAGGTTTCTACAGCTGGATGCTCTTCCTAATGCCAACCACTCCAAGAAAGTACTGGGTGCTTTTTACGTGCCATCGGCACAGGAGCCAGTTGAGTAGTATTGGCATTGACCACACCTGAATGGTGCTTTTTACATGCCACCAGCACAGGCACCAGTCAGGTGGCTCTGGCAATGACCACGCTTGAATTGTGCTTTTTATGTACCACCAGCACGGCACCAGTCAGGCAGACTCTTCAACACCCAAACTTTAAATAGAAACGACAAAAGACTTGAATAAAGTTGAAAAACTATTTAATACAGGAAATATAAACACTTAGCTAATAAATAAATGAATAAAAGTCGTATATTCAAATAAACAGGTACAGACAGAGTTCAAAAATTGATTGTTAAAATGTCATGTTTTACAACATATTAGAATCAATGTAAACAGGTTTTCTTTTCCATTGTGTGAGTGAAGAATAAAAAATAGACGAGGCACAATTGCAAGACATTGAGTCATCTTGGCAGTGACGTGTCCTCAGCTAGATTCACTATTTATAGTTTGTCCATTCAAAGTTTAAGACGTCAAACTTCAAATATTTCCTTGCCAGAAGTTAAAAGAATTTGTGATCAGTCCACATCAACCAAATAAGATGTCAAAGAAAAGGTTAGTCAATGAGCTACACCTAGTCGAATTAGTAACATTTTAATAAAATTTGTTATTCCCATTTTCTTTTGCAGCTGTTCTGTCTGGTAGGCTATTAGATTGCATGTATTGATAATAACCACACTAAGATTCATTTGAGTTTCCAAATATTTTAGTTATCATCGCACTGTATCTACATATTTTTGTTCAATAAATTTATACCATGTATGTGGTACAAGGCATATTAATCATTGCATGCAATGAATATTGGTTAATCAACACTACTAGTTAAGGCTTATGAATCGGAGAGAAAGATGAGCAAATTGAGATAGCCAAACAGGACAAGAAAAAAATCTTGTGTAAATTCTGAGAAGTGAAAGACTCCATACGCGCTCTCAAATTGCCCCTATAAACCCCCAAAAGCCTGCTCTAAGCTGAATTTCTTTGCCTTTAAATAATTGTCTGTCCAGAAAGTTGTAGAATTTTTGGTGGAAACACTTACTTTCTCTGAAGTTGTGTGTGATGATTGACCAAGCCATATTTGCATAGGTATTAATATCTTTTATGGCGATTCTTTTCCTTTTATAGAAACATATTAGGTGGTGATTCTCAACTAGGGAAACCTGAGAACTATGGTTCAAACCTCAGCTGCTTTCTTGCCACAAAGTTTTAGTATTCTATAGAGATTAAAATGTAATGCACACAGTAGTTATTCAGAAAGCAACATAGAATATGCTATTCTTGACAAAATGTCAAAGTATTATATTCAAAATTTCAGAATATCTGTCAAGTTGGATATATGGAGAAAAACTATCCTGGATGGAAGTTTAGCTGTGAGGTTATAAAGTCTCTCTTGGTTTACTACGGCATTTTGCATACCATTATATAGCATGTTTACTTGTGGAAATAATACAAGAAACAAACTTTAAAATAACAGTGACACTTTATTCCTCTGCTAAATTATACAGTGGACCAAATAAATGCATCACGGATTCTGGTGGGTGTATAGTTCATCCATCGTTTGAATAATTCAGCTCTGGCTGTCGTTGATTACAAGTGCTTCATTATAACAGCATAGAAAATATCCTGACACATCCTCCTTGGAATCCTTTCACGTCTCTGTCATAGGGGTTTTGTTATGGTTATATATGGAGAAATGTAGGTTCCCAACGACAGTCCATTTTTAGAAAGTATTACGCACAACATGATTGGATCTGAGATCCATATCCCGTGCAATATTCAATCAATCAAAATGCAGAACTCAACCAAAAGTTCCAAGCTCACACGATAGGCCAAACGATCAATCATTAAATATTAAACGCGTGAAGACTATAAAAGGCTAGTCGACTACAAAATGTAATAGAAATGGGTCTTGCTACAGAAGTAATGGTTGCAAACAGACAGCAAATGACACATCACGGCATGAGCTCTTGTTCAGTTAATACTTTGTTTTGGGTGAGACGCCAGAGAAGTCAAAAACTACTTTTTCAGCATCTCAGATCTTCCAAATGTTCGTCAATACATATATAATACACTATGTGTTTTCATAATATTATTTTGCTCGTTTCAGTCATTTGACTGCCACCATGCTGGAGCACCACCCTTAGTTGAACAAATTGACCCTAAGACTTATTCTTTGTAAGCCTAGTACTTCTTCTAATGGTCTTTTTTGCAGAACTGCTAAGTTATGGGGACATAAACACACCAACATCAGTTGTCAAGTGATGGTGGGGGGGGGGGACAATCATATACACACACACACACACATGTATATGCATATATACGACAGGCCTCTTTCAGTTTCCATCTACCAAAGCCACTCACAAGGCTTTAGTTGGCCCAAGGTTATAGTAGAAGACACCTGCCCAAAGTGCCATGCAGTGGAACTGAACCTGGAGCCATGTGGTTAGGAAGCAAACTTCTTACTACACAACCACGCCTGAATGTATGTATGTGTGTGGGTGTGATGACACATAGCTTAATGGTTAGGGTGTTGTACTCATGATTTCCATTTCTAGACCTAGTGGTGCACTGTGTTCTTGAGCAAAACACTTCATCTCACGTTGCTCTGCAATGACTTTGACACCTGATGCGTGGCTCACAGTGCACTTGTTGATTTGATTGGAGAGAATGAGCTGATGTGCGGCACAAACATTTGATCATTATAAACCAATCATTTGTGCCGAACAAGAGTATCCATCACACACACAAACGAGGGGTATTGAAAAGTTCCTGGCTTTAAGGGTGTCCTGAAAGACCTTTACAGAACTTCTGGAGGATCGCTGCAATAAGCATGTCAATCTGAGAGAATTTGTTGAATAAAATCATAATTAACTGATACTCCTGTATTTTCATTTACCCAAAGCCATAAACTTTTCAGCACTCCTTCATATGCTAGAGCACCACCTTGAAGGGCTTTAATCGAACAAATTGACCCCAGGCCTTATTCTTTTTAAAGCCTAGTACTTGTTCTATTGGCCTCTTGCTGAACCGCAAAGTAATAGGGATGTAAACATACCAACACTGGTTGTCAGGCAGTGATGTGAATCACAGACACCTCACACACATATATACACAATAGGCTACTTTCAATTTCAGCCAAATCCACTCACAAAGCTTTGGTCAGCCTGTGGCTATTGTTAGTGAACAACACATGCCTGAGGTTCCATGCAGTAGGACTGAACCCAAAACTGTGGTTGGGAAGTAAACTTTTTACCACAAAGCTACAACTACTGCTTTTTTTTTTTGTGACACTAGCATTTGACACTGTTGAATTACATTCTTAATTGCCTGATTAATGTTCAGTCACACCGTGCAGCCCCTGGGTAAGTTTCTTCTACTCAAGTTCTGGGTTGACCAGTGCTTTGTGAGTGAAATTGGTATACAGAAACTCCATGGAAGCTCATTGTATATCATCATCGTTTAATGTGTTTTCCATGCTGCCATGGGTTGGATGGATTGACTGAGGTCTGGAGAGCCAGTGGCTGCACCAAGCTCCAATCTGATCTGGCAATGTTTCTACAGCTGGATGTCCTACATAACACCAACCACTCTGAGAATATTGTGGGTGCTTTTTGCATGCCACCGGCACAGGAGCCAATCAGGCAGGACTCAGCAAAATTTTGTCCGTTTGGGAACCCTGTGTCTCGGTCTACATTTGCTCTACGTAGACATACTATTTTGGTTTCAGGATGATCCTGGGATTGACAATCTTCCTATCATTTGGTTCTTGAACATCCAGCATTAGGATCTGATTTGAAAGCATTGGCGTTGCTATTTCTAGCAGGTAAAGCTTGGCTGATCCTCTCATTTGGCTCATGAGATACCTGGCAAAAATGTGTAGTACCGGGAGTGATAGTATTTAGTTAGGTTAATCTGAAGCATCTGTAATATTTCTTAACCTTTTCTTTCCTTTATGACAACCATTTAGTTCATTCCTGATAAGTAATAAGATTGTTTTTGGTCTAATTCTTTTATTGTGTATTAACTCTTTAGCTTTCAGATTATTCTGTTAAATATGATGCTTATTTATTCACATTGTTTTGAATTAACCAGGAATTATCTCATAGCTTTGAAATTTTTTATTGATGTGATTGTATATTTTTAGTATGACATTGTAGATCAGATGTGAGAGGTTAAATCTGCCCAGTTTGAGCATAAAACTTGTAGAATAATTGGGCTGGATTAAATGTTAAAGGGTTTTAATAATGTATTTAAGGTTTATTGAGATTCCCTCTCTTCACGATGGTGTCAGCACATCTGGCATCTGGATAAGTTTAATACAGTCTATATAAAACTGAGAATGTGTGTCTGTCTGTGTGAATCCCTAAAACTCAAGAAGTACCCAACTGATTTCATTTAAATCTTACACATGCATTACTTAGGGCTTAGAAAAAAATTTTCAACATCTTACCTAATGTGGGTCTGGACCTATCTTTTAGACTGGTTTGGTATTATGTGTCAAAAGATAAGAGTTTCACTTTTAATTCTAATGTGATAACACTAAGATCATCTCATTTCTATTATATTTGAAATAAATAATTTATATCCTAATGTGAACAACATTACGCATCGGCAACTTTCCACCTTTACGGCCATGGCAGCGGAATGGTGTGTCAGTATATCTGTTGACCGACCTACCAAACAGCTCGAGGTGAAATGCTACCAAAAACAATGAGGTGGCAGGTCCAAGGTATATAAAAATACACATTTACCGATCACGATCAATTACCTGTTAATAATTATCGCAGCAGTTGCAAGGTATTTACAGTTACATATTAACCCTTAAATTAACATTTAATAGGTGTGCTTAATATATATATTTTAAGAAATTTATCTATAATGATTATTGTGGCATTTACCATCAAATTAGCAGTTTGTACATATGCTTCTATTTGGATAATTTACACTGCATACAAAAATAGAAATTAATGTATAATTTTTTTCTATATTCATAATCTTTTATTTACAATATTGAAAAAAATATGCCACCAAGAAAAGATATAATCTCTCCAGAAACAAGTATAAAGGAAGGAGGATTGTAGAAAATAGAAGGCAAGAGTCTCAATGGAGAAGGGACTTTCTCAAGATCAGCAAAGTCATGCTGACTCATTTAAACAATGTTTTAATGATTAGACAGAGATCCAAAAGAATAGCTCTCAGAAACAGTACACATACAAGTTTGTTCTTCACAACTCCTGGACCTGCTTTCAAATATGATCCATCTCATTCTTATAAAAATGATAATTCTGTCCAAATTGGTGTGCTAGACTCAAATTGTCATTTCTGCAAAACTTTAAAATTTCCAAATGAAACTAATGGCATATGCTGCTCAGGCGGTAAGGTAAGATTGCCAGTACTACCAGCTCCTCTTCAACCTCTTATGGATCTTCTGTTAGGTACTCCTAGTCAAAGGATTTTCTGAACAATATCAGACAATACAACTTTGCATTTCAAATGACATCATTTGGTGCATCTAAGGAGACCGTTGAACATGGATTTACACTGCTGTTCAAAGTTCAAGGGCAAGTCTGTCACTTCATTGATTCCCCTGTTACCCACAACTGAACAACCAAAATTCCCCCAAATTTACTTTATAAGTGATGTATGACAGACCCGAAGGAGATGTCAAAACTTCAGACGATGGGTCGTGTTAGATGCAGCAAAGGAGATTATATCCACTGACAGCTTTTCGGTGTGTTCAAAAATCACATGCCCCCAATTTTCCATGGCAGGTTAGGACCTGGTATCCTCCAAAAGGATGCATCACTTGTTGCTCAGTCGAATTAGCCCACCATTTACACCTCAAATGATACATTGTCAATGCTGCACTTTACTGTATCATGTTTCAACATCACTGTAATATATATATATATATATATATATATACAATTTATGCCATTTTAATCCTGAGCAATGCTGGGTATCTCTGCTAGTACAATATAATATAGAGAGATTTGTTTGCTTTCTGCTTCCTCACCACATGGTTTTGTGTCAAGTCCCACTGCATGGGACCTTGGGCAAGTGTCTTCTACTATAGCCCCTGGTTGACCAAAGCCTTGTGAGTAGATTTGATTGACAAAAGCTGAAAGAAGTTGGTCTCGTATATGTATGTTGTTACTGGCCCGTCTTGAAAGTGGACTATGATGATAATGATGACAAGGCAGATTTCACAAATCTAAAATAAAGATGTCTGAATTTATGAAATCTACAAATTCCTTTAGTCAACTTCCAGACAATTCCTTATACTAATTTGGAAGAATATAATGTGAATGTGTATATGAAACTGCATTCCCAAATAATTTTCTCATCAACATACTGACATGAAACAGTTTTCAGACTTACATAATATAAACACAAAATAAAATGCACAACTCTTGCTCAAAGCAACTGTCTTCTTGAGCACAATAACAAAAGGTTATTAATGTTAAGATCATCATCATCAGTTAATGTCACTTTTCCATGCTGGCATGGGTTAGCTGACTTGACTGGAGCTGGTTAGCTGAAGAGTTGCATGTTTGTTTTGGCATGGTTTCTATGACTGGATGCCCTCCCTAAAGCCAACGTTACAGTGTGTACAGAGTGCTTTTAAGATGCCATCAACATGGCCATAAGTTGTAATTTCCTAAAAATATATTATTGTTCTAATGCTTTAGAGCAGCGGCTCCCAACCCTATTATTTAAATGAATTTTTCCACGGACCCCTTTTACTTAGTACACAGACCCCCAGATTAAGAACCACTGCTTTAGTTTGTGCCTCTTTTTCGAATATATAAACTATCGATGATATATGAGAGAGAGAGACTAGGAGATTATTACCTCACTTGGAAACAGTTGGGGCATCAAGCTGTAGACAACTGCTTCAACATACTCATCTGACTCATGCAAGCATAAAAAGTTGGGCTTTATGATAATAATGAAGAAATTTAAACTGACTGACCCCTGCCCCATTAAATTTCAGGTTTTGTGCCCTTGTTGGAAACAACTGTCTTGGTGATTTATGAGTTAGTTTAAAATACTGGTAGACATATCTAGTAGTTGATTTGTCTCTTGACACCTCACACAGACAGTGAAATGAGGTGATAAAGCACAAACTATTACTTATAGGGTTAAGTAGTGGCTTGGTAGAATTGAGTTGGATAAAATGGCTCCTAGCAACTAGTAACAACCACTTATGTTCTACACTGAATTTAGCCATTCCTCTGCCTGGGAAAGGGAATATGCTACTGAAATTATCTGTCAAGGAACTGAGTCAATATAATCAACTATTCTTCAAATTTGAGGTTGTGTGCACATGCTAGTAATTATTAATAGGGTATCAAAACAATTTGGACGATACAGTCAAACCAGAGATTACAGAGCTGTTGACTTATACACCCAGAGCATTCGGTTTTGGTAGTCCTATATTTTACTTGTCCCACATGTATTACATCAGCTGTTGTCCCTCCAGATATTCCAGTCATATTCTGAAGCAGACTTGATTGATCATACTACTCTCCAATTTGTATCATTGCATCTAACAGCACACAAAAATTAGTGTATACTCTCCACCCAAAACGTAGCATTTCTGCCTCTGTTACAAACCAATGTTATCCATTATTATTAGTAAGGGAAATAACTCACAGAAACACTAACCAGACACTTGGGGGATAATGTTAAGAGTTTCAGTTTTACACTCAAGATATTAGTATAAGTTTTGCCACTTATATTTCAAACATTAATGTGTGTGTATCAGTAAGCTTCTAGGGACTAAAAAACAACAAACCAAGTTTTACGAAAGTAACCTCTAATTGTAGATATGTGCTTACCTTATTTTTATTACTTTAATATCAATATTTCATGTTGGCTATGTCTGGTGTATAGCACACAGACAATTGTCTTGCTACTACTCTTTTGCAGTCCCCCATCTTCCTTGAAGGTTATCCAATATAAAAATATGGCACCTTTATACTTAGCAATCATGTACAAGTGTAGTAGTTTCTCTTACACACTATGCTTGATGCCTGTTCAGTTCATTTGTGCTTCACTTTTCTGCAGTACCTTAGTCTGCTGAGTAAATAGGATATTTTTAGTCACTCACTATGATATATTATAGCCTCTTATACATTAAGAATCCACAAAACACCACAAGGAAAGATTTTTGTACATATTACAAAGTGAGTGCTCTCATTTGCTAATGGCAAATTGATCATAAAAACCAAAGATGATTTCATGAATTGTATAACTGCGAGGTCACTTGCCTCCAGAAAATCTTGTAAAGTAGGAAAAATAAAAGGTTTTCAAGAATTTGCCTTCTACCCATTTGCTCTTCACCAACACACAACCGCATCCCATAAGATCTGCAGGAAACAGGCAAATCTTCATCAAGTCATTGTTTTGTATAAAGAATAAATTCCTCTGCTTTTAGGATCCTTCAACAGCATAACATCCAGTCACTAAAAATATCAATTACACACTAAAACTCAACACTGGTAAAACTTTCAGTCTTTACAGATTCTGAACTTCAATATGATCTTTCAGAATAAGTAGCCTGAGCACAATTATCATGAAAAACCTCTTACTAGTCAAACATGTCCTATAACGAACTGCTGCTATACACTGTGATCTTTCAGCCAGATAATAGCAGAGCTATGATCAAAAGCCACACAACCTAACATGTCTCTTTTAGTAAGAGGGTTGGTATGATTCAAATGGGAGACGTGGTTTCAACGTGATGGTCAATCAAATAGAGTGCAGTGAAAAGTACAGTGCAGCTGTGAGGTGCCTATTCCATTTCTGAGTTACAGTAATTAGCCTTAGAAAATATAAATTATGAAAACACTTAAAATCTTAATCATATAAATGAACAGCCAATATCGAAAAATACTGGTGAAGTTAGTTTTATTTGTTTATCTGAAAAAAAAAAAATCTCACACCTGGATATTTTAGAATAATCGCAAAATGAAATAGGTAGAAATTCATCAACGATTTGTCTGAAATCACGTCAGCATACATTGTCAAGGTCAAGAACTTGATATGTATTTAAAAAAAAAAAAAAAAAAAAAAAAAAGGAAATTTAAGGATGTAAAAAGATACTTCCTCTCCCACCATTAAAAATTAGACCAAGGGATGAATAGGATAAAAGCAAATCACCAGTGAGGAATGTATAATCAAAATGACAAACGTCCTTGTTAAAACAGTATATTCTAAATCCTCAAGATAAAGAATGAGAAATAATTATAAATAGAACCGGCAGCAGAAAGATGAATTACAAAAGGTTGTTTTAAAATGAGGCTTCTCTTCAAAAGTCAAAATTTATTTGTTAAAAAAAAATCAATGTTCCTCTTGTACATCAATGTTCCTAAAATGACCAAAAAATAAAAATATATACAAATGTTCTATAATCAGAACCACTCTCCCTACTTTTCATTACAACCATGACAGTTACATAGGAGATGATATTTAGAACATAATGAAAATGTGTGCATGGATATTCTTTAATATTCAGCACATAAGTTCATCTTTATAAGTCTTAATTGAAGAAAATGCATTTGTGAATGAATAAAAAACTTTTACACACATGCCCGCATAAATCAGTCTACAAATGAAAGTTCATGAATAATGTATTATTAGAGGAATGAAATAGTGCAATACAATGAAAAGCACATTCAGACAAACACAAAAATATTAAAAATATTTTTAGAGAAAAATATTTCTATATTTGCTTCTAATTTGAACGATACCAGCATTCCCAGTGGAGAGCACTGCAACTTCACTCACTAAATACCTTGCAATGCTGTCCACTGTATCGATGTAATCCCGAGTGTTTATAACTAGTGCTCTTTTCCAATGAATCTTCATAAACACAAGACAAATGTGCATGTAAGAAGCCGAAGTTAATGACACATTTGCAGCAGATAAAGAGAACCAGACAAGAACTCAATGGACACCATATCTATATACATACATTATAGTAACAAAGTTACCAAATGCAGTTCTAAGCTAACTTACATGAAATGCAGGTACCAAGTTTTGCACTGTAATAGAGTGCAAGAGCCATTTAGCACTATACTACAGTTATAGTAACAAACTTGAATATACCTGATTGAATAATTTCGATTCAAATAAAGACACTTCAGAAAATTAGTTGCCAAAACACCAAATTAGCTGAAGTCAAATAAATAAATTATAAGTGTTGTACTCTAAGAATTTCTACATGTATATTAGAAATAAAAGAAAAAGGGAAAATGAAATAGTTTAAAAAAAAAAAAAAAAAAAAGGCGTCCTATTGATGAACAAGTCTGCCTATTCATTCACTGTGGATTACAACTGCCAGTATCATTTAAGGTTACACAAACAAAAATTAAGAGGAACAATGATTAAGAATATATATATATATATATAAAAAGAAAAAAAACCAACAAAACCCAGGTTTAGAATAATAAAACCACTTCCAACTTAATACTTTAGCTTTTTTGGGATTTCCCATTGAAACTCGGGTCTTCCAAAGTGCCCATAACACGCCGTCTTTTGGTAGACTGGACGACGTAAGTCGAGCTCTCTGAAAAGAAAAAAAGAAAATGTTGAAAATAGCTGAATACAACAAATAAAATTGAAAAATAAAACAAAGGAATAAAAAGAAATTAAAAAGAAAATGTTGAAAATAGCTGAATACAACAAATAAAATTGAAAAATAAAACAAATAAAAAGAAATAAAAAAAAAAACATTTACCTTACGATCTTGCCAGGTCTCAGATCAAAATTCTCATTGACAATATCCAGCAATTCTTTCTCAGTTTTTTTAGATGTACCGTAACTAAAAACACTGATGGATAGTGGCCTAGCAATTCCAATGGCATAGGAAATCTGAAGGCAAAAAATACATAACAGCAATTATAGAATTCAGTATCCTTGTTTAACCATTTAGCATTCAGATTATTGTCAAATGTAATGCTTATCTAATATATAAATCCCGTTCTGTCTGTATGTTTGTGCACTTATAACTCGAGTATTGTTCATCTGACCGCGGTGAAATTTTAAGCATGGATACATGAGAGAGCTGGGCATTCCATAATCTAAAAAGAGATTCAAAGTGAGAATCGCTTGTTCCGCCATTAAAACAACCAGTTGTTCACACAGCTGGCATATACCATTTCGCTAGCAACAAGAGGAGTACAGGATGACAGTCAGCCAGAACTGTTGCTATGCTGTCTCTTCTTTCCTCTCTGTGGGGCTAATAATCTTAATCTTTAGTTACAGTTTCTCATTCAAACTACATAATAGGCAAAATTGTTGAATTAGGACAGTAGGGTGTTTTGAAGGAGATTTAGCTGCTATTTCTACCAGGTCTAGCTACCATGTAGAAGTCTGCCTCATTCATATTATATATTCCTTATGCTTTCCAAAACTTAGTTACAGATTTTGACATATGGGGTATCAAAAGATTCAGTATTATTTTGGCTACAAATTAAACTTAATTTTCATTCATATATTTGCATTTCAAAAGTTTAACATAATCTTTTCCATAAATCAACTATCGTAAAAATTTTATACTATTATGTCACATTTTCTATATGTGTGTGTACCTTAAAAGATGTCAATCATCACGACACAACACTATCACTCACTCACTATCTCTCTCACATACACATGCACAAGCATGCATGCACACACACATACACGTCCATTTCATATAGACATACATACATCATTCACATTTTCTGTTCTTTTCGCTTTATCTTCTTACAATTTCTGCTCTCTCGAAATAAAATTTTTACAGATACAACTGCTTACAAAAATAGGGATTAATGTATAATTTCTTTCTAGGTCCATAATTTTTTGTTCACAATATTGGGAAAAATATGCCACCAAAGAAAAGACGTAATCTCTCCAGAAACAAGTATAAAGCAAGGAGAATTGTAGAAAACTGAAGGCGAGAAGCTAGATGAGATTTTCTCAACATCAGCAAATGCATGTTGCAGCACTTAATGCTGGATCATTAAATCAATGTTTTAATGATTAGACAGAGGTCCAACAGAATAGCTCTCAGAAATAGACTACGTACAAATTCATTCTTCACAACTCCTGAAGCTGTTTTCAGATATGATCCATCCCATTCTTAGAAAAAAATTAACTCTGCCCAAATTGGTATGCTAAACACAAATTGTCTTTTCTTCAAAAATCACATAACCCCCACAGGTTTAGGCCTGAAATACTCCAAACAGATGCATAGCATGTTGCTTAGTCGAATTAGCTCATCATTTACTGCACAAATGTTACTTTCCCATATCACCTGTTTCAACACAACTGTAATATATATAAACTATGCCATTTTAATCCCGAGCAATGCTGGGTGTCTCTGCTAGTAATATATGTAATGCTTAAAATAGTAATCTCTCTGCAAAAATAGCAATATATGGGGTTTTTATAACTACAAATAATTCTGGCAAGTTATATGGTACAAAGTTCATGACTGTATGTTTACTAAAGAAGAGAGCTGTCCCAATAGTAATTTAGAACTACAAACAAATTATTGCATAGTAACCACAGATATGAAGTTAACTTTCAGAGTTTAGTATGCAAATGTAGATTTAAAGACAAAATATTACTACGGCTAAACACAAGATCAAGTATGCTTTAAGAACTTCAGATATGTCCATGAATGTTACTGCTTAGCTGACATAGTTTTAGATTTAGTAGGGTGGTAAAGATGAATAACTGATCAAATTATGAAGATGTGCTAGCTTTGGGTAAGAGAAAATACAGGAAGATAGTTAATTATGATATTATTCAACATATTCTCCTTTCAGATTCAAGCATTTATTGCAGCCATCCTTCAGTTTCTTTAAGCCTTGTAAAAGAACTTGGAAGATTGAGCTTCCAGCCAGGCTTTTTGTGATACCTTAAAACCAGGAACTTCTCAGCACTCCTTCGTATGTGAATGTATGTTCAACATAAAATATACCAAGGAGACAGTAAATGTATAGAGCAGAGATCGAACCCTCCCAAATAATAAACAAACCATTATATATAAAGCTAATTTATGCCAAAACTAAAAACCAGAGACTATTGTAAATCATATTTCACATATCTAGTACCTATAAATAGATGCAACATAAACATATGCACAAAATTTGCAAATATTTAGAAGACAAATATTTAAACTAACCTGGACAAGCACCCTTTTACACAAGCCAGCTTTTACCAAAGATTTGGCTACCCAACGGGCAGCATAGGCAGCCGAACGGTCAACCTTGGAGAAATCCTTTCCAGAAAATGCTCCGCCTCCGTGGGCACCCCATCCACCATAAGTATCAACAATTATCTTACGCCCTGTCAAACCTGCATCACCCTGAAATGGAAGAGAAACATAAAAAATTAAGAGGCAATGCACAAGTACATTATTCATGAACTTCCATATTTACTCAAGTACACGTAAATGAAAAAAGTGGATGTTAAAATGATGATGTTATGCAGTAGCAGTATTTCAACCTAAACCTACCCTACCAAATTTATAAGCTTGTACTTAAATGAAAAATCATTAAGTACTAATATTTTAAGTTTAAGAGAAGAAATCCTTCTGGGATAAGAGCTTGTCAATGACAGACACAAAAATCCTGTTTCATATAAACTTAGAACAGTGACAAGTAGTTGTTAGTTTGAAATACACACACACACACATATATATCTATAAAACAAATAATAAATGAGTATATGCATATATACGTACAGGGTTGATAAGGTAATCTAGGTAGTTAGAGTATGTGACAGAGTACTTAAGATTAGATTAGTGCTTCATCATAGGCTAGCTACTGTCATCTCAGTCTATGCCCCTCAACCGGGGCTACCGGATGGTCTGAAAGACCAATTCTATGACACCCTCTTGCAAACTACCTCGTCGACAAGAGACAGAGACCTTCTCTTTGTGGCTGGTGACTTCAATGGTCATGTCGGACATTGTGCTGGAGGCTCCCATGGTATACATGGAGGCTATGGCTTCGGTTCCCG
The DNA here is from genome assembly GCF_046866305.1 of Octopus bimaculoides. Classification (NCBI taxonomy): domain Eukaryota; kingdom Metazoa; phylum Mollusca; class Cephalopoda; order Octopoda; family Octopodidae; genus Octopus; species Octopus bimaculoides. Next base: position 107,442,384 of record NC_142932.1, on the reverse strand, counting down.
CAATGAGGAGGGAACCAGACTGCTAGAGTTCTGTGATGCAACCGATCTTATGATTTGCAATACCAACTTCAGGAAACCTGCCTGTCACCTAGTCACCTACCAATCCGGCAGACACTCTAGCCAAATCAACTACATCCTCGCCAGAAATAGAAAAAGAGGGAGGCTTATAAATGCCAAAACCCTCCCTGGCGAAGAATGTACACCCCAACACAGATTAGTAGTCAGCGACTTTGAGATCAAGGCAATATGGGTGCCCAGAAGTAGACTGGCTTGGAGGAGAAGTGTATGGAAGCTTAAAGACCCTGCAAATGGACAGAGACTTAGAGACAAGATACTTGAAGCATTTGACGAAATAGAAGGGGATATAGCATCATACAACGTGGAAGACAATTGGAGATTTCTGCGGGACAACCTGTTGAGAGCCACCGACCAGATCTGTGGCTGGTGTAAAGTCCCCTCTCGACCCAGAGTAACGTGGTGGTGGAACAAGGAGGTAGACGGGGCTATTAGACAAAAGAAACAGGCTTGGAAGGACTGGAAGAACAGTGGTAGCAGGGAATTGTACCAATCTGCCAGAAGGGAAGCTAGGCGACAGGTTTATTTAGCCAGAGGGGAAGCAGATAAGAAAAGATTTGCCCATGTTCTGCGCCGTGAGGACCAAAGACTCGAGGTATTTTGTGTTGCAAGACAGTGTAGGAGAGAAATGTGTTCGCATGGATGATGGTACGCTTGCACTAAATGAGGCTGCAAAGAAAGAGGTCTGGAGATGCCACTACGATAGATTGCTTAATAAATAGAATGAATGGGAGAAAGAGAGCCTGCCGTATGTCGACCCAACAGAGGGACCAGCTATCCGAGTTGACAGTACCAGGGTAGATAAAGCAATTAAGAGTATGAAGACAGGGAAAGCCCCCAGCCCATCAGGAATCACTGCAGAGATGCTCAAAATATCTGGCAGTGTTGGCTACAGCCTAGTCACCCGTATTACGAACCAGGTGATACACGAAGGAGTCATACCCAATGACTGGTGTAGCAGCACCATAGTCAACTGCTACAAAGGTAAAGGTGACGCTTTAGATACAAATAATTACAGAGGCATCAAGCTGTTAGATCAGGTTATGAAAGTTACGGAGAGGGTCATAGCCCAACTAATTAGGGACAGAGTCAGTTTAGATGAGATGCAGTTTGGGTTTGTGCTAGGGAAAAGCACCACTGATGCTATATTTCTGGTAAGACAGCTGCAGGAGAAATACCTAGCTAAGGACAAACCTCTGTACCTGGCTTTCGTTGACATGGAGAAAGCCTTTGACAGGGTCCCCCGATCCCTTATCTGGTGGTCAATGAGGAAACTTGGGATAGAAGAATGGTTAGTGAGAGCTGTGCGAGCCATGTACAGAGATGCTGCCAGTAAGGTGAGGGTTGGAAATGAGTACAGTAATGAATTCCGGGTAGAGGTAGGGGTCCACCAAGGTTCCGTACTCAGCCCCCTCCTATTTATCATAGTCCTCCAGGCGATCACAGACGAATTCAAGACAGGTTGCCCCTGGGAGCTCCTCTATGCTGATGACCTTGCACTAATTGCGGAGTCACTATCAGAACTAGAGGAGAAGTTTCAGGTGTGGAAGCAAGGACTAGAATCGAAGGGCCTTAGAGTCAACCTAGCAAAAACCAAAATCCTAATAAGCAGGAAGGTAGATAAACACAAACCCCTTCAGGTAGATGGCCCTGCTCAGTATGTAGAAAAGGAGTAGGTAGTAACTCTATAAGATGTACCTGGTGCAAGCTATGGACACATAAGAGGTGCAGCAATATCAAAGGCAGATTAACTACGAAGTTAGTTTTTGTATGTGGCAGATGTTCAGGTGCAATAAACACTGTAAACAAACAGGAAACAACTTCTATCTCATTCCAGGGAGAAAAACTAGAGGTAGTCGATAGCTTCCGCTATCTGGGTGACCAAGTTAGTAGTGGGCGTGGGTGCGCTGAAAGTGTAGCTGCTAGAATAAGAATAGCCTGGGCAAAGTTTAGAGAGCTCTTACATCTGCTGGTGACAAAGGGACTCTCACTCAGAGTAAAAGGCAGACTGTATGACGCATGTGTACGAACAGCCATGCTACATGGCAGTATGCTCCGCTGGATGTGTAAAGTCAGTGTGCATACCCGTCAGAGTGTAAGTATCTTGAGAGAAAAGCTGAACATAAGAAGCATCAGTTGTGGTGTGCAAGAGGGACGATTGCGCTGGTATGGACATGTGGTGAGAATGGATGAGGATAGCTGAGTGAAAAAGTGCCACACCCTAACAGTTGAGGGAACCCGTGGAAGAGGTAGGCCCAGGAAGACCTGGGCTGAGGTGGTGAGGCAAGACCTTCGTACATTGGGCCTCACCGAGGCGATGACTACTGACCGAGACCTTTGGAAATGTGCTGTGCGTGAGAAGACCTGGCAAGCCAAGTGAGATTGTTGCCAGTGCCTTCATAGGATTTTCGAGCTAGATCGTCGCCAGTGCCCCTGGACTGGCTCTTGTGCGGGTGGCACATAAAAGACACCATTTTGAGCGTGGCCGTTGCCAGTAGCGCCTGACTGGCCCTCGTGCGGGTGACACGTAAAAGCACCCACTACACTCTCTGAGTGGTTGGCGTTAGGAAGGGCATCCAGCTGTAGAAACTCTGCCAAATCAGACTGGAGCCTGGTGTTGCCATCCGGCTTCACCAGTCCTCAGTCAAATCGTCCAACCCATGCTAGCATGGAAAGCGGACGTTAAACGATGATGATGATGTGCATACCTACGTCTACCTGTATATATAGGTGCATATCTGGGTACAGGACATTGCAAACAAAACGTAGACAAGAAAATAATAATAACCAGAGTACAGAAAACACACAGGCCACATAGAGAACATTTTCCTTCATCAGCTACCCCCATTATAACACTGGCGTTTCGGTGTATATACAAAGGTGTGATTGCATATACAATTCTTTACATTATACATGAACTTTAAATCACCATCACAGTTTTAATGCTGATTTTCTATGCTGGCATGGGTCATTATGCAGTTTGAGGCAAATTTTCTACAGCTGGATGCCCATCCTCTCACCAACCTTTACCTGTAAAATATTTCTTCATAGCCAGGTATATAGGCATATTATCACAGAATATTGGAAATGAATGACTTTCATTTGCAACTATCATGTAATATCAGAAGGAGACAAACATCCCACAAGGCTTTCATTGACTCAGGGTGCCATGAAGTAGGACTGAACTTGAAACCATATGGTTGGGAAGCAAACTTCTTAACCACACAACCATGCCTGTACCTATATTTAAATAGGACAATAATGAACAAAAAGTAAAAGCAGGCAAACTAAGATGGTAAAAAGATAAAAAAACAAAGCATTTGAAACTTACAATAGGTCCACCCAAGATGAAATTCCCAGCTGAGTTAAGATGTATGACAGTTTTCTCATCCATGTATTTACTAGGGACAACGGCATTTATGACTTTTTCTTTCAATTCTCGCCTTAGTTGTTCGAGAGAAACATTCTGGTCATGTTGGACAGACATCACAATGCTGTGAACATACAGGGGTATGGTCATTCCATTTTCGGATTTATACCGAATAGTCACCTGAAACAAAAATGCTTATCTTAAGGAGAAAAACAGGAAATTTGAAAAGGTAAGGAAAAGTGAAAACACTACTATTAGGTACCCACATAGAAGGGAGACAAACAGTTTGACCATGATTTTTGTACAGTTTGACCATGATTTTTGTATCAAGTTTTTTCCATAGTCAATTTGAAAGTTCTAAATGTGAACTTTCTTCTCATACTTTTGATCAAAATCCAACGCTTACATATCATGCCTGGTTCCCTCAGTCATGTTAGTATTTCTACGCATTCACAAAGTTTGTTCCATCTAAAAAAAAAAAATTTTTGACTACTGAACAGTAATGCATGTTCTAGTTGAATGCTCTATAGCTTGATTTGTGTCGAAGATCATAGTCATGAATTGTTTTTCTCGAGAATTCAATATGGCCATTGAATCCTCAAGTGAAAGAATGAAAGGTAAAGTTGACCTTGGCAGCACTTGAACTCAGAATGTAAGACAGACAAAAGAACCACTAAACATTTTGTCCAATGTGCTAACAATTCTGCCAGCTTACTGCCTTAATAATATTATTTCTAACACAGGTACAGGGCCTGGCATGTGGGGAAAGATAATAGCTTAATATTAACCCCCTGAAGGGGTGAAAGGCAAAGTTGACTTTGGCAGGATTTGAGCTTAGAACAAAGTGCCGGAAGAAATACTGCAAAACATTTTGTCCAGCCCACTAACAATGTGGCCAATACAATAATTGTTTCTAATTTAGGAACAAAGGCAACAACTTTTGAGGGGAGAGGAGCAATCAATCACACCCCAGCATGTAATTAATATTTTATTTCATTGATCTGGAAAGGAGGAAAAATAAAGAAAAGACTTTTTTCAGTTGCTAAAATGATTCTGCCAGTCCACTGCTGTTGGCGATTTCTTTTACTTGCCATCAGGGCAAAAAGATGAAGGGGATAATACCAAGACAAAGTGTGGGTGTTTACTTATAAACAAAACGATAAAAAGAAAAAAAGTATACAATAAACAAAGGAGGGAAGTATATATAGTATACAGTAGGCCTGAAATTTTGTGGGAAGGGGTTAATTGATTACATTAACCCCAAAAAGATAAAAGACAAAGCTGACCTTGGCAGAATTCGAATTCAGAATGTGCTCAACTAGTACTTATTTTATCAACCCTAAGAAGATTAAGGGCATAGACAACCTCAGTGGAATTTGAACTTAGTATGCAAAGAGCCAAATGAAATGCTGTAAAGCATTTTGTTTGGAATGCTAAAGATTCTGCCAGATCATCATATTAGTAAGTCTGAAGTTATATTCTGAAACAAGAGACAACTAGGAAATTATTTACTTGTGATTTGCTATCAGGTCTAGCCCACCAAAGATCTCCGCTTCTCCTCAATACAGCAACTTTAGCATTGAGCTGATGAGCAAGAACTACAGTTAGTGGCATACACTCTTCAGTTTCATTTGTAGCATAACCAAACATGAGACCCTGAAGAAGAAAACAAAAGAAAAGTAACAGGATTTGCAAAAAAAACTCATGGAAAAAAAAAGTGTTTATTTATAAAATAGGAGAAATGTTTCCATGCAAATAAGAAAAATAAAAAATTAAAAAATTGGAAACAGATTTGATCATTGCAAAGTATTGATATAATCACTACCAAACAATCACACTATCTATTTGTATGAAGTTGTTTCTACATAAATCAAAACCTTTAAAAAACAAAGAATACTGATAGAACATCCCAATAAAAACATCAATTTGGTGCAAACATAACACACTTGATATTGTTCTGTGGGACAGAGAACAAAGGTCATGCATTGTTGTAGAGGTAGGCTGCCTAGCAGATGTGAATGTACAATCAAAAGTACAGAAAAAAAAGAGAATAGTTATGGGAAATTAATGCAAACCTTACAGTTTTTGTACTTCGACTGAATTCTCATTTGTACCTACCATCATATGTTCATTAGGTTATGTACCAACAAGTTTGAACAAAAATCTAGAAATACTCAGTTTCATGGAGAGCGAGCATGCGAATGTATGCACACATTTGGGTGTATGCTTTGACAGAGTTCAACCAACACACCAACTCAACTACACATTTACAAACACTGGGAACTCCTAACTCAGAAAGTCTTGTCACTTTGTTAGCAACTGGCTGGAACTCTGAAGGAGAACTTAAAGAAAAATCCATACATACATACACACACACACACATATATGCATACATACATATAAATACAGTCTCATTGTGAGGTACGTCGGGCAAGTGTCTTCTACTATACCTCTGGACAGACCAAAGATTATGGACCCCTAACCCTTTGCATTTTTTTTGTTTTCTTTTTTTTACAGGAACACACTATATTGAGGGTGGAGATTACGAATCTGCAAAAAAATCTGCATTTCAAAATTTATATCCTGCCGCCAAATTTGTTGAATTTTCATTTTAAAAAAATTCAGAAACAAAAAATAAAATAAACAACCCTCGTCCCCTCTGCCCTATGACAAATAAAATTAAAGTATTTTCTCTACTAATGTTTCATGACGAACATGTGGTTGAGGGTCTTTTGGAATTAAGAGAGGTATGTAAAAAATAGATTTTTTGCACACACACACACACACACAACAAAATTACATTTAAAGAATTTTTTGGTAATTTGTATTTAGAAAGTTGATCTTCAGTTTGGCTGTTGTTTCTAGCTTCTCAGATTTCTGGTTGGGGCAGGTTTAAATTTTGAAATTATTTCTTTGGTAACTCGTATTAAAATTTTGAAAACGTGTTTCTAGCATGTCAGGTTTTCTGTTTAGATACTCTTTGCATCTGCTAGTTTATAATTCTATACATGCATGAAACATCAATAGAGAAAATGCTTTAATTTCACTTCTTGTCATAGGGCAGAGGGTGTTTATTATTTTAAAATGCAAATTCGGAATCTCTACCCTCGATATTGTGTGTTCATGTAAAAATATAACCCCCCCAAAAAAAAAAAATCGCAAAAGGGGTGCAGTCCATGATCTTTACCTCCGCCCAAAGCCTTGTGGGTGGATTTGGTAAGTGGAAACTGAAAAAAGCCTTTCATGTGTCTTTTGTGTTTGTTCTGTAACGTCACTTGACAACCATAGTTGGTTTGCTTATATTCACATAATTTAGCAGTTCAGCAAAAGAGACTGATGGAGAAAGTATGAGGCTTTAAAAAATAAGTACACAAAATTTTGGCTCATAATGATCTAAAACATACAAAACTCTCTGGTTATTTGCACATAATTACTATTAACACCTGTTTGGATCTCAAAATTATCTCACTAATATAATATAGAAAGAAAAAAAATATATCTCACTAATAGATATTACATACATCAAGGAACATTATACTAAAAACATATTTATATTTTTAGTAAGAATTTTGTTGATGGGAAATCTTTTTAAGCACAAAGCCCGAAATTTTGGGGGAGGGGACCAATCGATTAGATCAACCCCAGTATGCAACTGGTACTTAATTTATCAACCCTGGAAGGATGAAAGGCAAAGTCGACCTTGGCGGAATTTGAACTCAAAACATAAAGACAGATGAAATACGACGTTTCTGTCAGCTTGCCACTCTGATGGGAAATCTTTTAACCACAAACTTTAGAAGGGGAACAAAAATAGAAATCACATTTAGCAATAAGTTAAATAACCTTAGTTATTTTAACAGAAATGAACAAATTATGTTTCTATTGATTTGACAGGTTATTATGACAAAATTTATATATAGAGGTTAAAATCTGACAGCTGACCTGACTTACTAGAGAAACTACTGTATTTTGATAGCAATCAACGAAAGCAAAATGTGCTAAATGTGAAGCTAAATAAATGCAAAAACCTTTGTGGAATTTAAACAACAGACACTTTTGTGAATCGACCACTGTATGGAATATACACCTACATTCATCAAATTTTGAGATGTTTTGAACGAAAGCAAGTACAATTCATGCCACATATTTTAATCAGATTAATTGATTACATTGTGAACTCTCTATTATGTAATAATATATTACATAAAGCTGAGTGGTGATTATTCAATTTGATCACATATTGTTATTTTTTAAAGATGAAGAAAGTAACTCAATATTTGAAGGAAGATAAAAATACCCAACAAACAATGGTGTAATTTATTTGTTACTTCCGAACCAAGCGACACCATTTAACCTCTGAGCATTCTGATTATTCTGCCAAATGTGATGCTTATTTACTCTTTTACTTGTTTCAGTCATTTGACTGTGGCCATGCTGGAGCACCACCTTTAGTCGAGCTAATCGACCCCAGGACTTATTCTTTGTAAGCCTAGTACTTATTCTATTGGTCTCTTTTTTGCCGAACCGCTAAGTTACGGGGGCGTAAACACACCAGCATCGGTTATCAAGCGATGGTGGAGGTACAAACACAGACACACTCCATAGAGTGCAATTCGCTTGTGCAGACAAACACAAAAACAAATCCCATAAATATGAGAGAACATTAGAACCCAATGATGTAAACTTGCAACCGCAACAAAAAATATTAATTCAATGACAACCATTTAAAATAATGGGTTTCAGAAATTCAACAAGGGTGAATTGATTTATCTCACCTGGTCTCCGGCACCAATATCTTCCTCACTTCTATTAATATGTACTCCTTGAGCAATTTCAGGATTTTGAGCCTCAACAGCCAATAAAACATTACAAGTTTTATAATCAAACCCTGCAATAAATTAAAAATATTAACAGTAAATCACCATCAACATCGTTTAACGTCCGCTTTCCATGCTGGCATGGGTTGGACGGTTTGACTGAGGACTGACGAGCCAGATGGCTGCATTAGGCTCCAATCTGATCTGGCAGAATTCCTACAGCTGGATGCCCTTCCTAATGCCAACCACTCCGAGAGTGTAGTGGGTGCTTTTACATGCCACCGGCATGAGGGCCAGTCATGCGGTACTGGTGACGGCCATGCTCAAAAGGTGCTTTTTATGTGCCACCTGCACAGGGGCCAGTTCAGTGGCACTGGCAACGACCTCGAAGACAACAAATTTCCAGTAATTTAATTTTTAATAATTAAAAGAAATCAGAAGCTCTGTTCTAAGCAAAAAAGTACAAAGCACATCTGAGAAGCAATTATATTGTGTATTCAAATTTTCAAGAACTAACCTTTAGAAGAGTCATCATAGCCAATACGTTTGATAGTGTCACGTATAACCTTTTGGTAATCAACTTTGGCATTGGATGTAATTTCACCACATACAAGAATCATTCCAGTTTTGGCTACACATTCACATGCAACCTTGGCATTTGGATCTTGCTCAAGATGAGCATCAAGGACTGCATCACTGATCTGATCACAGAGTTTGTCTGAAAGAGAAAAAGTATAAATATTGAAATTTTACCTGCAAGAAATTCAATTACTGTGTTAACCTAGAACAGTTTTAACCTAGAACAACTTCTTTCTTTCATACACAATAAAGATATTCACTTACTCCACACCCTATAGTGAGTCATTTTATTGCTCTAGTGAATAACACATGAAACTTGCAATTCTATACTGTTGGTGCAAAGGCTAAATTGTTAACTGACCTGTTGTTTGCCTCAACTATTTTCCCTTTGTACCTCTAACCAACTCTTAACTAGTTCCTCACCTCCATATCTTCATCCTACGTAAACAAGGCAACCCATCAGTGAACAACATCTTCCAAAATCTATAGTACTTTGTATCAAACTGGTCACATCTCTACCAGTTCAATACTGACAAACCTTGGCAGGTGTTCTTCACTTTTGATCCTATCCAAAACAATTAAGCATGCAATTAATACCATACTCCTAGTTATATCTCTCTAGAAATAAATTCCAAGAGGGTCTGTAACAACTATTATAAAGTATGGCCATTCAATAACCTTTTTATCAAACTATGTAGGAATATTTTTTTATTATTTTGTTTCTTAATTTATAAAATGAACCATTCTGGAAAATGAGTATGTTGCGCTGAGAGCGCCATGGGAGATCACTCAGTATCACTTTCTTTCGGATGAGGGATGAGCTAAAAGGATGCTAACACCTAACTTCGCATATAAACAAAAAAAAAAAAAGAAAAGAAAAAAAGAGAAGAGAAAGAATGCCCAAGGAATCCAGAGAATATTGATACGTTGCATAGGACGGAAAGGTTGATTAAAAAAATATTTATTTTACAATTAGCAAGCACGATTGACGTTTCATTTTCTGGGCCTTATGAAACAGAAAACGCATCGTAAAATCTTCACCTAGCAAACAATGACAGACAGGTACTAAAGTTATATAAGACTGGTGAAATATGAAACGTAGAACCTCTAACCAAACTTGGAAGGTGTAGGCAAATGAATATATAGCAAAGGTGGAGGCAAATGAATATATAGCAATCAAACCATTACATAACTAATAACAAATGAAAATCGCAAAAATGTCCGGTCGCGTCATATGGAAGTGGTGGTACACAATTCTCCGTAACTACAAGTTATTAACAGCAAAGTCTACATCGAAAAAAAAAAAAAAGGACCAGATGAGCTAACCGTGAGCAGGGTTTTAAATTCACATCAAAGTTATTTACAAATCAACAGCAATCACATTGTCGAAAAATCGAGGTCTTGAGGTCCACAATATTAGAGATATTTTGCTCAGTGATACCAAGGTTGCAGAATACTATAGTAAAGCATTTTCATAGCTTTCTATAGCTATCCCTATGGAGTAAAGAAATTTAGAGTTAAAATAAAATATACTTAATTTGTTTTTTTTTAAAGAAATTGGAGTGCGGGAATAAAACATGAGAAATCAGAGACAATACGAATGCAGGCAAGCCAAACAAGACTGGCGATTTTTTAATAATAACAAATATTTTGTGGTAGAGGGGAATAAGGATGATTTTGTATAAGATCACTATTTTTCTACAAAAGATCGTCAAGGGTAAGAACGGTGAAGCATCAAAATTGATGCTTAAAATATTTAACCAGGTTTTTAACATCAAGGTAAAAACATGAAGGAATACGGTCAAGTATATTATTGTGACTTAATATATTGTCCCCAGAAGAAAAAAAAAAGTAAAATCGACTGAGCAGGATTAGAACACAATTAAGATACCATAAGGCATTCAGTTCAGTTCTCTATCCTCCAATACTAAAAACAATTCATTATTACTTAGACACAAAGCTGTCAGAAAGATTGTCTAGTTTCATTTACCCGTGGATTGGATCAGAAGTATGAAAGTAGAAACAATATCTATAATTTGGTGCGTTACATCATCACTGACATCAATTAGAGAAAGTTCATTAAAAAAATGTGAGTCACAAAGGATATTTTGATCTAAAATTTAAAAACTTCCATCATAATAAATGATTATTTATCAATTTATTGTTACCATTCCGATAATGTTCCACTGTCCGAATATTTCTATACATTACAAGATGCACGAAAGTTCTCACATCTTGGATGTCTCAAACGAATGTTATCCCCTTTTAGCAAATTACGTTTTGGATCATTGCAACACCAATTCTTTATTCAGTAAAAAAAATCATACCTTATTGGGGTATGATTTTTTAAAAATAAATAAAACTACATCTACAGAAAGATTTTTTTTCATGGAAATGAAGAGGACTTAAAACTAAAATTATTTAAGCTAGCTGAATTTAGAAGTTAAGTCCATAAAATAGTTAAGGAACTAATAATGAATAATGCTTAAGCTACAGCAGCCGAAACAAAGCCATCATAGGAAAGTAACAGCTAAAATATGTAGAATACACAAAGAGATATGTTACGAAATAGAATCTTCCATGAAAGTAGGTATCGATAAATATATTAGCAGACAGAAGGAAACATAAACAAAGGAAATAGTTCAGCTGTTATATCCACGTGTTCGATATTACGCTGATAGGAGTTTGTGCGTTCAAATAACAACAATTTGTTATGTAAACAATGACAACACTTGCCGATCACTGAATGCAATTAACATTTTAGCAGTTTGACGACAGAGTCGTTCTCCATGTGCGAGAAAGAATCATGAAGCGGGAATACTATATAAAGGGATTAAAGAGATCAACATTAAATACCTCGAAACAAGCAAAGTTACGAGATATTGACAGTCTGACAACAAAGGAAAAGTATTTTTAAAAAAAAAATTCTGATTAATTAAATCGCATCGAAAATAAACTAGCAACAAACAGTCACGTGGAAAGAAATCGGGGGAAAAAACCGGCTTCCAGAAAGCAAGAATGGTTTTCCTTCATAATAAGCTATATCAAACAACTGAAATAGAATCATAGCAAAACAAATGTGCACAAATTAGATAATCAGAAGACAGAGATGCACTACAGAATAAGTATGAATCCCTAGTTGAATCAGAATGACAATCAAGCTATAAAACATAACTGATGTTGTTTCATACACAGTAGCTTATGTATGAAAAAGAATAACACTTTAAAAAAAGTAGTATTTTACCTGGATGGCCTTCTCCAACTGATTCCGATGTGAACAAGAATGTGTTGTTTTCATAATCAGCTATATTCTTGTCCAAATCTTCATAATGGTTACCGTTGGTATTTGCTGCCATTTTGATATAAGCGTCCTTCCCTAGGAGTTAGTGGAAAAGAGGCCGATTTATCGCTCACAGGGCCTTATATATATATATGGTGGACCATGTGATTTCAAAACAACCTATGATTGGCTGACGTTAGCAAGATGGTTTCTCTTAGAATACTCCGAAGATAGGTATGAAAGATAACAGATTACGTAAAATTAGAGAAACAATTTACTTGTTTATGTAATACAATACTCAAATACAAAAGTTTAAATACTAATAACATCTTGTTTAGTAACGATTTTAGGCGTCGAATGATCTGTAGAAAATTCTAATGAAAAACATCTTAAATTGGTCACCCCTTTTAAGAAAATTATCTAATATTCCTTGTTATGCTAGTGATAATCATTTCTAACTTTTGTCATTTTAACTATTTTGGAAATTAATAACTGGGTAAAGGTACTTGGACTAGATGACATTACGAATGAATAAAAGAGGGGAAAAAAATAATTTCATTAAAGATCTGAATGTAAAATTTAGTTTGTATTGAAATCAAAAATTATTTTAGTCACTGTTTCAAGTATTTTTACTTGAGGTTTCATACTTAATAAATAATTTTTTTAAAATCTGAAATTTGCTAGGACTTAAAGTTTTTCTACTCTCTATATATTTAAATGTGACTGTTTAAACTTTTTTTTCATAAATTAAAAAAAAAATTTTTTAAATAAATAAAAACGCCAAAAATGTGTTATTTTTTATATAATTTTTTTACCAGGAAGGTAATGATTTTATTTAAAGCATCAATTTCCATAAAAGTGAGCTAGTCAACCGAATTGACCGAATATATTTATAGTATTTAACTCATCTGTTTCAACAAGGCAAAATCATAAAATATAATGCTCATTAGATTCAACTATACCTTAAAATATTTAATGGTTTTGCTTTATAATATTTGATTCCATTCCTCTTAGGGGGCCTCCTCATGGTCTTTTTATTGGCTAGAAATAACAATTAAACCCTTCCCAAATCCTGCCTAACAGTCTTACATTATTTAGTAATGTGTTTGAATAATTGATAAAATGGTCACAGCTGGGATGACTTTGTTTATAACCAGTAACGCATGGCTATGCTATGCTAGAACAAAAAGTGAAAAATAAAAAAAAACCCAAAACTCCAAGGTATTCAGAAATGGTAAGATTTATAGTTTAAAAGTTTCAAGAGAAAGAAATGATAATCTAACATTATCACATCTTAATTAACTAAGCTTGATCTAGAAACTAATTTTAATTAAGCTACTGTAAGCACAAATATGTACTTTCAGTCATATGAGTAAGTTTCCTACTCTTCACTCTGTCAAAGTTGGAATCATCATCATCATCATCATCATCATCATCATCATCACCGTCGTTAAATGTCCGCTTTCCATGCTAGCATGGGTTGGACGATTTGACTGAGGACTGACGAACCAGATGGCTGCAAATCTTAAAAAGTTACTAAGTAAAGAGTTTATTAATGAATAATTTCATAATAAATTCTAATGGAATTGAGTTTGTAAATGTTAATACTATGATTCCCAATGGTTATGCTATATTGAATAATGTTATAATGATAGTTTATTAATCATCATCAACATTATTTAATATTTGTTTTCCCTGCTGGCATGGGTTAGACTGTTTGATAGGGTCTGGCAAGCCAAATGGCCATGTTGAACTCCAATATTTGCTTTGGCATGGTTTCTACAGCTGGATGCCCTTCCTAATGCCAACCACTTCAGAGCATGGAAAGGTGCTTCTTTTCGTGCCACTGGCACTAGTGAGGTTGCTGAGTGACTTGTAAGACAAGGAAAGAACAAGAAGGAAAAAGGAAAAAGCCTCCTCGAGCAAATGAAGTAGGGAGAGTATTTGAAAGGGAGAGGAGAGGCAATGGTTCTATCCCAGATGTTGAGAGGTTGAAGTATGAAGGGGAGATAAGTTCAGGTATCTTGCTTAAGAAGAGATACAAAGTTACCCTACATTATATAAAGATGAGTGAAATGAATAAATATATAGATTTTTCTGCTCTCTCTCATTTTTACCTCTCTATCAAAACCAGATTATTTTCTACATCAAGTTATATAATAGTTTCAAATTTTGGCCACCGATTTTAGGGGAGGTTAAGTCGATTGCATTGACCCCAGTGCTCAATTGATACCTGTTTTTATCAACCCCCAAAGGAAGAAAAGCAAAGTCTATCTTGGCAGCATTTGAACTCAGGACATAAAACTGGCAGAAATGCCACTCAACATTTTATCTGACATGTTAACGACTCTGCCATCTTGCTGCCTTTATCAGGTTAAATAAAACTCATTAAATAAATTCTATATTCTATTTTATAAACTGAACATTTTTGTTTAGAATTAATTTCATTTCCCCCTATAATAATATAATACATAGTTTGTTAAATACTTTTCAATTTGAATGATAAATCAGTTTCAAAATTCTAATTGTTAAGAAAAACAAAATGACTTTTATGAACATTTATTGTTAAATTGTTGGAAATTTTGGTATTCTAAAACAAAAGACAATACTGACAAAGCCTTTTAATGTAAGCCCGTATATGTAGTTTGAATTTTGTAAATTCATCTGTTACACTCTTCTGTATCAAAACAGAAATCATGTGCAAATTAATCAGTTAAGGCCGAAATGCATCATACGGTAACATGATTAATTGAATGGAAAAGTGAAGAACAAGAAAGAAAGAGGGAGAGAGAAGTGTCAACTACATGAGGTAGGAGGAATGTGATATCTATTACTTGGTTAAAGTGTTAGTTGAAGTGAGTGTTATAGAGAAAGAGAGTTAGAAGGCGGCACGCTGGCAGAAATGGTAGCATTGCCGGGTGAAATGCTTAGAGGTATTTCGCCTGCCGCTACGTTCTGAGTTCAAATTCCGCCGAGGTTGACTTTGCCTTTCATCCTTTCGGGGTCGATTAAATAAGTATCAGTTATGCACTGGGGTCGATATAATCGACTTAATCCGTTTGTCTGTCCTTGTTTGTCCCCTCTGTGTGTAGCCCCTTGAGCGCAGTAGAGAAATAAGAAATGTTAGCATGCTGGGTACAATGCTTTGTGGTATTTCGTCTGTCTTTACATTCTGAGTTCAAATTCAGCCGAGGTTGACTTTGCCTTTCATCCTTTCGGGGTCAATAAATTAAGTACCAGTTGCCAGAAACTGAAACAAGCCTGTTTTATACAAATATAAATCTACGTGTGCATGTCATTGGGTCTGTATTTGTCTCCCACCACTGCTTGGCAACTAGTGTTGGTGTGTCTATGTCTCAGTAACTTAGTGGTTTGGTAAAAAAGACTGATAGAATAAGTACTAGGCTTAAAGAAAGAAAGAGTCCTGGGGTCAATTTGTTCAACTAAAACCCTGCAAGGCAGTGCTCCAGCATGGCTGCAGTCAAATGGTTGAAAGAATTAAAAGGTAAAGAATATGGTTGAATGTTACAACATTGGTGATATGAATATTTTCTGTAATCATTGTGAGGCTCTTAGATTTATAAATGAGACTCTGAGCTGCTGCCAGAATGGGAAAGTTATGCTGCATCAGCAATAACCTTATTTTATCTCTTTCCACAAAAATATTTGGAACTACAAATGTGCCTTTTCCTCAATAACTTACAGCAGAATGAAACTGGAAAATCACCCAGATAAATAAATAATCTTGTCAAAAAATTAATCTATATATTACTCCTTTTTTTCTCTTTTTCTCTCCCTGTCTCTCTCATTTTCATCTGTCTGTCTAGATCGGATAATTTTCTACATTGGATTAAATTTTCAATTAATAAATTCTATATTTTTTTTTATAAACTGAAGATTTTGGTTAGAATTAATTTTAAACAGTTTAAAATCAATCATGGACAAATGGTGGCCCATAGAACTTTGACAAAAAAATTACCTTGAGTATATTTTAGTAGTGTGACCAATCTGATGATAAATCATGTGTCATGTGGCTTGCTTCTGGAAAATGGTTGTTCATGCCTGATTTAGATAGAACATAATTTGAATAATTTTGTTTAAATTGGAACAACAAATTAGTTTCAAAACTGAAATTACTAATAAAGAAAATGTTTTATAAGCATTTATTGTTAAACTGTTAAAAATTTTGGTGTTAAAACACCAAATTTTTTAACAGTCTGTAATTCTAAAACAAAAGACTGCTGACAAAACCTGTCTAAAATGTAATATAAACAACCATGTAAACAATACAAAAGAATTTTAACGATTTGTCATACTTACACCAATGTTGTCATCTACTGCTAAACAGAAACAGCAATGCTATTATGGTAATTCATTTTGCTGCTCCTGACATCTAGTAGGAGTTTCTCAGAAATAAGATGTAATGGTTTGACAAAGCAGCGAGAACAAGCTAATGATGGTACTTGGAAATTTTAAAATTCTTGAACGATTACTTGTCAAAATCTAATAGGTAATATATACTATTGAGAAAAAGGAGTGTTGAGTTTGTGAGTTTTGGGGATGTTTTTATAAAGAACTTTAAGCACTCCTCACTACTGAAAAAACCAAATTTTTAATAAGTCTCTGAAAGGTAAGTCAAAAACTTTACATTTGCCTTGTGCTTCTTTCTTTTACTCTTTGAATAATAAGTAGCTTGAGTTTTTATGTTTAGTATTGAAGAAGAGATCTGTGCCCATGACCTATGCTGGCTCTTCTTGATTAATGTGACTGATGTGGTTTGATGTTCAGTTTGAGCATTTGTAAAAAGAAGAGAATTTGAGGGAACTGAAGTATTAGGCATTATGGTTAGTGCTGGTGTATAGGTGGGGAAATGATGAGAAGAGGATAGATAAATGTGTTGAGATGGTATGCAGCCTGTTAAGCTCAGAGGCTGTTGTAGCAGCCTCAAAAAAGGCAGAGTGATTTGGCCGAACATCTATGGGCTAGAGGTCACTGAATGTTGTTGAGTAAGTTTTCAATCTGGAACAACTTTGGAGTCAATGTACCTGCTCCTGTAATTTCAGAAGATATATAAAAGCATGGGAAAGTGCACAGAGAACAAATCTCATTGATTCATTCTTTTACAATTACAGTGAATTTCTCTATTTAATTGAATAAATCACAAACGTGGGGGCATCGTGCGCCGTGAGTCGGGACCGCCAGGGAGAGCAGAGCCCCGTCGAGGACAGCGCCGCTTACACCATCGAAGACAAAGATTTTCAGTTCAGCGACATTGATGTGGTTGAAGTCGTCTGCTTTCCGTAGCCAGGCTGCATCCTCCACATCAGCACCTTCGATCTCCAACACAACCCCTATCGCTATACTGCTAGCATCACACCAAACCGTCCCGCACTCCGTCTTGGGCACATACCAGTTTCCTCTGACCGGGTCTTCCGCTCTCGTTCTCTCCAGGATTTCCTGCATCATCGCCACCGTCGCCTCTCCTACCTTGTCACTCCAACTCTCCCCCTCCTCTCGTCTCTTGATGTAACTACATGCAATGCGCAACCAACCAGCGATCGGATAGTGTCCGATCAACTTCCCACAAACCGAGAACAACTCTCTCCTGCTGACGCTGGGACTCAGCTCTGGGATCTCGTTTCCTCTCCGGAACACCAGCTCGCCCGATCTGTCTTTTTGTAGCTTCAGCCCCAGCGCAGCTCCCCCCACCATCGACTCAGGCGGCTTCGCAATCAGCCCGAACCTCTCCAGGTGTCTCACTACCTCGGTGGCTGGCACTACAGTCTCGTCAACCAAAATGTCGTCGATGTAGGAACTGGTGGCCTTCCTTATTCTCTCCTCTTTCCCTAGGACGGACTTGAGCACCATTGCCATAATTTTCGGAGCGGAATTCAGCCCGAAACCCAGCCTGGTTAAACAGTACGTCCGGCCCTTGTACCGCACCAGCTGGTATCGCCACAGCTTGTCACTCACACGGAGCTGCAAATATGCCGACTTCAAGTCGACGATCGTCGCTGCCTTGGTCGACTGTTTCCACACACGTAACGTCTCACCGCAAACGTCTGTTGCCTCGCCTCCCGTGTGGCATGATATATGGTCGTTCATTTCCCAAAATCCAGCACCGGTCTGACTTTTCCTTTCGTCGGCTGCACCACCGCCATCAGAGGCAGCACTCCACTCACCACCTCCTCTTTCCACGGGACAAGGACTCCTTCCTTGATCCATCTCTCTACCTCCTCGTCGAACTTGACGCTGGCGTGACCTTTCAGCGTATGCTGGTAGCAGCTCACCCTGTTCTTTAGTAGTGGGGGCTCGTCCTTCCATCGCCACTTTATCGTCCACCTCCGACCATCAAACGCCGCCTGAAAATCTTTGTTAAATTGTCTTCGATGGTGTAAGCGACGCTGTCCTCGACGGGGCTCTGCTCTCCCTGGCGGTCCTGACTCACGGCACACGATGCCCCCACGCTTCCGAACGTGACCTCATCTCCTGCAATCCTAACGCCACCAAGACGGTTGATGGCGTCCATCCCCAACACGACATCAACCCTGTCTATCACATAGTCGATCACGATCACCCGTAGCCTCAGCGCCGCGCTCGGTAACGCTATCTCCAGACTGGAGCTGCCCCTGCAACGGATCTCTCTACCGTCGACCGCTCGGACGCTACTCGTCCCATCCCATTTCTTCGCCACCCTTGGCGTCACGAGGGTAGTCGTGCAACCCGTGTCCACGAGGGCCTTGAACTTCTTCCCCTCGACCTCGACTCCGACCATGGGCAGCGCCTCCACAAACACCTCTACTTGGTTGCGGGGAAAGTTTGAGAGGCAGCAACTTCCCCACGGTCGTTTCCCTGGTCGCAATCACGGGCGATGTGCCCAGTCTTCCTGCATCGATAGCAGACGGGCCCCGATTCGGCGCATTCTCTCGCCATGTGCGGCCCCTGACATTTGAGACACCGGCCCGAGAATGGCCGCTGTCGTTGCTCGGTAGGCTTCCTCACGCCGCTCTCAGGCTGTCGTCTGTCGGAACGTGCCTCTGTCGCCGTCATCGCTATCGGCTTCCTTCCGATGTGCTGTGTCAACATGCGAGCTTGCGCTACTAGCTCGCTGGGCGCCATCTTCCTCCCGCCAGACAACTGCTGTAATCGGATCCCTACGTCGTCGGGGAATCCATTTACAAACGCCAGCCGCGCCGCTCTGTCCAGGCCTTCTCCCGTAAACCCAGCCAGCGTGGCCAGTCTTCGCACTTCCGCCGCGTATTCATCCACCTGTTCTCCCCTTCATCTAATCGTTCCTAGTTTTACGAAGGCAGCGTACTCGCTCTCCGTATATGCCTCTCTCAGCCTCCGTTCGATGTTCTCTGCACTTAATCTTTCTTCCTCATCCATTTCTAGGTAGAGGGTCAGGGCGCTCCCTTCCAAGTACAGAGCCATGAGACTCGCCACATTACTTATTCCTTGCAGCTTGGCAACGAGTCTAATTTTTGGTATCCAAGCCATCACATCTCCTTTGCCATTAAAAGGCCTGATCACATCGCTGGCGATCCTAATCTTGGTGGCTGCCATCGCGGCGAATTTCTGCACGTGGTGCCAAAATAGCTTGTGGTGTGTACGTACGAGTAGATGTAATCGCCTTACCTCGGTTTTCCTTTCCTCGACTGCGAGTCCGTCTTGCGGTATCCGATCCTTGAAGCTTGCCCCGACCCAAAGTACACCAGGAATAGCAGCTGCTTCTCCCAAACCTCCCAAACTTGGACTGTCGCTTAACACGTCTTGTCCTGACCGCAGCCCCGTTCGAAAAGGGCACGAATGCTGATCGAGGCTCCCTCTGCCCTTTTTTCCCCTTCCGGTCGACTCGCCCTTCCGGTCAGCCTCCCCAGACACTGACGTCATACCACAGTCATATCTATTGTAAGGTAACAAACTGGCAAAGTCATTAAAATATTGGATAGAATGTCTTGTGGTATTTGATCTTACTTTCTATGCTCTGAATTGAAATCTTGTCAAGGTCAGTTTTGCTTTTTAGCTTTTCTAGCTTGCAGATTGATATAAAAGGTGGATACAAAGAACTTGCAGAGCATTGACTGATATGTCTGGCAGTGTTAGTACTAGTTCTTTGCATTCTGATGGCAACATTTGTGAAGACACTGATGCCAAGCTGTATCGGTCTTTCTCTTGGACAACTACTATGGTGTGGAGCAACAGCTAGCTTTCCCCCCCCCCCCCAGAAAAACAAGTAACAACCTATAGATACAGATACATTGTCAACCCTGAACAAAGGAGGACCTAGATATCTATTATATATGCCTGTTATCATGTAATCTTTTATGTATGTTTGTGTGTGTGTGTGTGTGTGTGTTTGTGTGTGTGTGGGTGCATGCATGTGTACATAGGTAGGATCTTTTTGTAATCAACATAACTAAGTCCCTAACTACGATTATTTACTTCATACCTGATTTAAGATTATGTAATAACTAATAGTACATTTCATCTTGCAACTAGTTTAAAGTCTTCAGTTTTTATCTGCTCCAACTGAAACTTGAAATAAATAAATAAATAAAAAATAAAGAAAATAACCTGATTAACATGTTCCATATTGTGAAGTACATTTTGTCTCCTTATTTAATTTTTTTTTTTTTAATATGAAATATATCATATTCCAACATTGCTTATTTGTAATTAAAGTAAAATATTTTATCAACAGTGGATACTGACTTACATGACAAATAATGATATAGATTTAACATGTGTTTTCTTGACAATTTTTCACATATGAAACCTGAGTTAGTACATCACTTGTTTGACATACATGTTTGTTTACTAATATCACACAATGATCACCATCACCATCATCATTTAGCATCTGCTTTGCATGTTGGCATAGGTTAGATGCTTTAGCTAAAACTGGTAAACTGGAGGGCTGCATCAGACTCCAGTCTAATTTGGCACGATTTCTATGGCTAGATGCATATCTCCAAAGGTATTGGTCTCCTGTCATTGCCTCTGTGAGGCCCAACATTCGAAGGTCATGCTTCATCACCTCATCCCATGTCTTCCTGGGTCTACCTCTTCCACAGGTTCCTTCTACAGTTAGGGTGTGGTACTTCTTCACACAGCTGTCCTCATCCATACACAACGCATGACCATACCAGCACGATCGTCTCTCTTGCATACTACAACTGATGCTTCTTATGTCCAACTTTTCTCTCAGGGCACTCACACTTTGTTATGTATGCACACTGATATTACACATCCAGTGGATCATACTAGCTTCATTTCTTTCAAGCCTAAGCATGTCTTCAGCATTCATAGCCCATATTTCACTGCCATGTATCATGGTAGTTCACACACATGCATCATACAGTCTACCTTTCATCCTGACCGAGAGGCCTATAGTTGCCAGCAGAGATAGGAGCTCCCTGAACTTTGCTCAGGCTAGGCTTATTCTAGCTGCTACACTCTCAGAGCAACCACCCCAACTACAGACTTGGTCACCTAGGTAGTGGAAGCTATTAACTACTTCTAGTTTTTCCCACTGGCATGAGATGGAATCTATTTTCTGTACATCTTCAGTGTTTATTGCCCCTGTGCATCCACCAGACACTAAAACTATCTTCCCGGTTAACCTTCCTTTGATATTGCTGCACCTTTTATGTGTCCATAGCTTACACAGGGTACAGCATGTAGAGTTTCTACCCATTCCTTTTCTACAGATCGAGTATGGGCCATCTACTTAAGGGGGTTTGTGATTTGTCAGCCTTCCTACTCACTAAGACTTTGGTTTTTTTCTAGGTTAACCCTAAGGCCCTTCAAATCTAGACCTTGCTTCCACACCCTAAACTTTGTCTCTAGTTCTGATAGTGATTTGGCTATTAGAGCAAGGTCATCAGCATAGAGGAGCTCCTAGGGGCAGCCTGTCTTGAATTCCTCTGTTATTGCCTGGAGGACTATAATGAATAAGAAGGAGTTGAGGACTGATCCTTGTTGAACCCCTATTTCTACCTGGAATTCTTCACTATACTTGTTGCCAACCCTCACCTTACTGAAAGCATCCCTGTACAGGACTTGTACAGCTCTTACCAATCACTTGTGTATCCCCAATTTCTGCATTGACTACCAGATAAGGGATTGGGGTACCCTGTCAAAAGCTTTCTCCAAGTCAACAAAAGTCAAGTACAGAGGTTTATCTTTGGCTAGATATTTCTTCTGCAGTTGCCTGGCACAAAACCAAACTGCATCTCATCTAGGCTAACTCTCTCTCTGTAACTTTCATCACCTGATCCAATAAAGTGATACACTTGTAGTTATTTCTATCTAAAGCATCACCTTTACCTTTGTAGCAGTTGACTATGGTGCTGCTACACCAGTCATTGGGTATGACTCCTTCATGAACTATCTGATTTACAATGCAGGGGAAAAGACCATAACCCACACTGCCTGATATTCTAAGCATCTCAGCAGTGATTCTTGATGGGTCAGGTGCTTTCCCTGCCTTCATACTCTGAATTGCTTTATCTACCAGGGTACTGTCAATTCGAGTAGCTGGTCCCTCAATTATATATATATATATATATATATATACGACGGGCTTCTTTCAGTTTCCGTCTACCAAATTCACCCACAAGGCTCAGGTCAGTCCAAGGCTATAGTAGAAGGCACTTGCCCAAAGTGCCACGCAGTGAGACTGAACCCACAGCCATATGATTAGTAAGCAAGCTACTCACCACACAGCCACATACAGGGTGTCCCAGAAAGATTTACCCATTGATATTTCTTAGATATTCAAAGTAATCATAAGGTAGGATAATGAAATTTGGCACACACATTCTAATGTAAATTGTCAATCCATTGCAGTAATTACATTTCAGAATGACCACCTTAATCACATCCTGCAAATGAGTGGTCACTGAGTTGCATGAGTGCTGTACTACCTCTTCATTCAACTTGACCCATGAAGACAGAAGGGTTTTCTTCAGATCTGACACATTTGAATAGGAGCAAGCAGAAACATTACTCTCTAAGATGAACCAGATAGCAAAATCCATGGGATTGATGTCTGAACTTGAGGGACTCATTGTCTTGTCCCAAAAACTGCTGAAATGCTTTTTGTACCACCTCTGTGTCAAACAGGATGTGAGGGCTGGAGCCCTATCTTAAGTGAAGATGTAATGGTCACCAAAGGTTTCTGTCACCCAGGGTACATTTTCTCGTCCAACATTTCCTCATAAACTTCACTGTTGAACTTGACACCAGCATCAATGAAGATCAAGGAAGATTTGGACCCATCAGATGCAACTATGGCACTATGAGTGAAGCTGGCTTCTGATGGCATAAGTGACTCCTGCTACGTTTGGGTAAGTCTCCTGCATTACATGCATAAAGCCTGTCATTCTGCCATAGTGAAGATCTTCTCATTGGACCAGATTAACATTTGATAGCAGCATGCTTTATCTCAGCTAACATGGCTTTACCCCTGTTGAGCTATTTCTTGGAAGCTACTGAAATTAACTGTCAAGATTGTTTCTAGTATGCAGTTAGCTTTAAATCCTCTTTAAAAATCCTGTACATTGACAATTTCGAAATATCATGAGCTTTTGCAGTTTCTCTTGCATTCCTGAGGGGATTTCAATTCATTCACTTTTTTACAGCCTCAACAGTTTGTTTGGTACAAATTGATCACTTCCTACCAAGAATTGATTTTCTAGAGGTAGTAGCATATGTCATTTTTAAGTATTGGACACTGTTTTACAGCATACATTCAACTATTTTATTATGTCCTTGTTGCTCACTCCAGCTGTTTTCAAAGTGACAATCTGGTCACGTTCTGCTTTGAATGCCATGTTTATTTACAAGCCTGTTATAGATGAACTAAAAGCAATAGACACATGAACAAAAGACATATGCAAATCTTTATGTAAAATATAGATAATATTATCTGAACTGATATTCTTTAGGAAGAGTTTTAAACATGGGATATCCTGTTGATATTGTTATATTCTGGGATGGTCATTTTCTTTTTCTTTGCTAAATAAATATTCACACTATATATTCACTCTTCACTTCAGCTTTATTATTATTCTTATTCTAGTGTCCTTCCTCTGAAATCTTTTGTCAGACATCATGTGACCTCATCAGCAGCTGCCTATCCCATGTGTCTCCTCTTGTTCTGTTTAATCCACATATATGCATATTTATACACATTGAGCTTCTTTTAGTTTCCATCTACCAAAATCACTCATAAGACTTTGGTTGACTGAGGGCTATAGCAGAAGACACTCACCCAAGGTGCCATGCAGTAAGATTGAGGAAACAAACTTCTTACCACACAACCATGCCTGCACCAATTTTTATGATATGAATACCTGGAAACAGAAACAGCAGTGTTCATTACAACATTTTCTAGATATTTAAGGAATTTTAAAGATGGTTCTCTTTCTTTTCTAACTGGGGTAACCCTGTATCTTCTCTATTGTAAGACACCTATTCCTTTCCTTCTATCTCTATCATACTTTAACCTTTCATCACTTGGCATAAAGCCACTTTCTTCAATACTTTTCCCCTCTCTCTGTGGAAGGCTTTTGTCTCACGAGTTACTTGGTGACCTGACAAGATGCATCCAGTACACTCTGTAAGCTGTTTGGCATTAGGAGGGGCATCCAGCTATAGAAACCATGCTGAAGCAGACATTGGAGCTTAGTCCTTTGGCTTGCCAGCTCCAGTGAAACCTTTTAGCCTATGCTGTGATGATGTTGCTTTAATTGGTTGATTATAATCCTGTTCAAAAATTTTCATTGAGCTTTTTCTGAGTGTGTTTCTTTATATTTATTTCATTTGATTGAGTTGTTTGTTAATACCTATTCACCAGATGGTTGTCTTTTTTCTTCCTGTTTCTGCTCAAAGTATAACTCCTTGTTGTCATCAGTGTTGATATCGATGTTGGTGTCATCGGTGGAACCAGCAGTGTCAGTGTCATTGGCAGTGACATTGTTGTCTTTATTGTTATTTAACATCTATAATGGAAGGAAGGTTTTTTTTTTAATACTTTTGGGGTATCCTCTTCTTCCATTATAATTATTCTGTTGATTGAAGGAGCTGAAATATGAAGAATGAAGTTCTCAGGCAGAATAAATTCAATAACTGTTTATTCACAGATGCTTCATACAGGGGGTTTGCTTTCAGTAACCGTCTTCACAGAAGTGCGTAGTTAGCCTTCTCTCCCATACACATGAGGTTCAATAACCTCTGGAGACAATGCATGTGGTATCACAGCAGGACAAAAGTCCACTGTGAGCTTCTGGCTTCTAAGTCTTGCTCACGTCAGTATGAGAAGAATGAGAGGGAAAATGTTGTCTTTTCCTTAAATAATTGCTGCAGGTGAGATCTCGTTTTTGTCTCACGTATGGCAATAGTTGCAGGCGAGATCTTGCTGTTTCAAAATGGTGCTGGCTTCTTTGTGCCTCGCTACACATCCATGCTGGTATGGGCTTGACTATTTAGAAATCGATTGAATAAATTTTCTAACCTTGGTAGTTATTTACAGCCAGGTATATTGAGCTATTGAGGTTTATGTGAATTTGCCATGGTGAGCTGAAGCAATAGGATAAAATTCTATTGATTATTTGTTCAGACCACGTCAGTATGAAAGACAAAATGTTAAATGATGGTGATGATGGTGATGACAATGATGATGATATTCAGCACTATTAACTCTGAGCTGTGTGCATGCATGTATGCACACAGTTTGCAAACACTGCACAAAAGCTATTAATATGTATATGAAAGGTTAATGTAAAATAATATAATAATTAATAATTAATAATTATTATACAGGAGTGGATGTGTGGTAAGAAGCTTGCTTCCCAACCACATGATTCCCAGTTCAGTCCCACTGCGTGGCACCTTGGGCAAGTGTCTTATACTATAGCCTTGGGCCAACCAAAGCCTTGTGATGGAAACTGAAAAAAGCTTGTCATATATATATATTATATATATATATATGTATGTATTTGTGTGTCTGAGTTTGTCTCCTTCATCATCGCTTGACAACTGATGTTGGTGTGTTTACATCCCTGTAACTTAGCAGCTCAGCAAAAGAGACCGATAGAATAAGTACCAGGCTTACAAAGAATAAGCATGGTCACAGTCAAATGACTGAAACAAGTAAAAGAAATAAAAGAAAATTCAATCGCTGGACCGGCTCCTGTGCAGGTGGCATGTAAAATACACCATTTCGAGCATGGCCATTGCCAGTACCTCCTGACTGGCCTTCGTGCTGGTGGCATGTAAAAACACCCACTACAATCTCGGAGTGGTTGGTATTAGGAAGGGCATCCAGCTGTAGAAACTCTGCCAAATCAGATTGGAGCCTGGTGTAGCCATCTGGCTTGCCAGTCCTCAGTCAAATTGTCCAACCCATGCTGGCATGGAAGGCGGACGTTAAACGACGACGACGACGACGACGATGATGATGATGATGATGTTTGTCGCTAAAAAAACAAAAATTGCACAGCATAAGATTTTTAGTTTATACTGATAGCTAAAAAAATTAGTGGAAACATTGCTCTTTAGAATGTACTTTAACAATCCAGATGGAGGTCCTTATAAAATCAAAATAAGGAAAAAAACAACAACAGAAATATATATATATATATTAATCAAAGTTTATATAGAATGACAAAAAGTACAAAGAAAACAAAAAACAATAAACTGCATACGAAAAAGACAATTTAAAACAGCAAACAAATATATTGTTTATTGAAATCTAACATTACGTCATAATTTGTTTACAATAATAATTTTAAAAAATAAGTAAAAGCTTTGTAATCAACCTTCAAGTACCTTTATTTGTTATTGTTGACATTGTTTTGATATTTGTTAATAGTGTTTCTATGATTAAGAGTCTTGTGGTTTAATTCTACTTATATTGCTGATAATATTAAAAGTATTTTGTTGCATCTGAAGACATATGTCAGTAGACCAGATTTTCATAGCACATACTTGTAAATATTTGTTTTTCTTCTGAGCAAGCTGATATTAACTACTAATGCATTGTTTCTCATAGTAGACAAATTGCTATGTTTAACCCTTTCAATATGGAAAGCTGATATAACTACACAAAACTTTACTACTGTTAACTGTAGAAAGTAGTCTTACTCCACAGCTTTTGGAAAAAAACCCTTGTTACGCAGCAAGAAGTGGAGATGTCCCCAGTGACAGCTTCTACAAAGCACAATTTTTCAAATTTTCTTAAATTTTTCACACATTTCATCAATTATCTCCTTACTGAGCCTAAATAGAATACTTTTAGTGGTAGGTATGAAAACAGGAGAAACTGAAGAAGATACAGCAAATATTGGTTTCAAATTTTGGCACAAGGCCAGCAAGTTCAGGGGTGATGTTAAATCAAGTACATCCCTAAGGATGAAAGGCAAAGTCAACCTTGGTAGAATTTGAACTCAGAACATAAAGACGAATGAAATGCCATTAAACATTTAGCCAGGTGTGCTAACAGTTCAGCCAGCTCACCACCTTAGATACAGCGAATGTTAATTCCACCTTTTAGTAGATAATTAACCCCTTACGGTCCATAGATGCCATATGGCAACTAAAAAAGTTATGTTCTGTAAAATATCATAAATTGCTTCCATTGTCCAATGAAATATGTAATTGGAATCTCCTATGATGCTTTTCATTCTTGAGCATATCAAGATGACAGCTGTGAGCTTGTATGGACCTGGAAAGCTAGTGCAGTTAACCTTGATATTTATGTCAACATAGGAAGTAAGTTTGACCATTTACTATTGTTATTGTATGAAGTTTATGTTTCTTGATAGATTACTGTTATACAGGGTAAAGTTAGTACTTATGTATTAAATACGTTGCATGCTGTGCAACAAATATAATGAAAGTGATAGAAGAAGGTTTTTCTTTTAGTTGCCATATGGCAACCTTGAACTTCAAGAGTTAGGTTTTACTACAAAAATAAGTGTAATGCCTGTTCATGTTTTTGACCTTTTATATTTATATAGATATGTGGAATGTGTTGTAAGTTGCTTACAACAAAGTCTCTTACCCAGTGGGAGGCTGAGTTTGTTGTAATTCCCCACCTTACAACATTACCATTCAACTCTATTGTTTGTACACATTCGAACCCTGACTCTTGTCACTTATCAATCAAAGCTTGTTTTTGTGTCCTTTGTGTCATTATATTTACTTCAAAGGAGAGTTGTTACACAACAGAAGAGGTTCTTCAGTATATTCTCTCTGGTGATGAAGACTCAGATATAGCTGAGTTGCCAGATTCAGATGAAGATGATACACCTGAAATCACAGAGCGGTTTCTACTTGTGAGAACGATGATGACAGGAATGAGCAGAATATGATTGGTTAAGACGTAGAGGTTATGAATTTTGACAACTGTTCTATTTCACAGTCAGATTTGTAAATTGGTGGTCCCTGTACTGCAGACAATCCAGTCTCTAATAATCTTCTCAGTGGTTTCCATGTAACTCATCAATATCAATCAGCTCTTTCACTGGTCTCCACAAACGCTTCTTGCTCCATCGATAACACAGATTCAAATTCAACTGAGATACCTGAATCTGAATCTTCTGAATTATATAGGGATTCAGATGTTGAGGACATGACCATAGAAAATTTGCTGAAAAATCATAAATTCTGTTGGCGGAATATGGAACCACTGAAATGGACCACAAAATTTCAAGGAGGACCATTTTCTTTGCCACCAGATGATTTTGATGAGCTTTCACCATATGATCTGTTCTCCAAATTCTGGTCCAACAATATAACAGAGCTTGTAGAACAAACGAACTTACCAGGTCATGGTAGTCAGGAACAGATGAGAGCAGGAAATGTTGCTGTGCCATATACTGTATCCTGGTAAAAGCGATCATTTATGTTCCGTTCAGGTCTAAAGTTGCCATATGGCAACAAAAAGACATCTTGATACCTGGATAACTGAGGCAAAAACTTTTTGCAGCATTTTGATATATTTGTCTAACAGATATTTTGGTACAAAGAAAAAAATCTTTTCACTATCTCCTTCTAAGGGTGGGCTGTAAAGGGTTAACATCATTATAAGAATGACCATGAAATATAATTAAACAGTCAAAGGATAACTAAATCTAAGGTTTAAAATTTTTAAAACTTGTCTAACCTTATAGTGAAGAAAGAGGAATTATAGGGATGTAAACATTGCTATATTTTTTCATCAATAAAGAGGGAAAGCAAAAATATTTTGTTAATATTTTCAGTAGTGAGAATTTGGTATTTGTTAGTTCGATAACCACTGACCTATAGGACTTAAAGTTTTAGTTATTAGGTCACCAAGCATTTGGGAAATCATTAATACCACAATACCACCTACTTATCTAAAAATGATAGAAACGTATCCAGACCTATAGAATCTTAATTTTCAGTTGTTAGGTCACCACCAAACATACAGGAAAACATAAATATTTCAACAACCATTATAATGATATTTATTTAACATGCAATGAAGTTGATTGATGGATCTCAATGTTAATAGCCATAATAAATTGTAGAAGTTGTAAAAATTATTTTGCTGCAATACATTATGCTGTGGGGGATGGCCATGTTAGTCACAGATTTACTAAACTAATAAACTGGCATGTCTTCACCATCTAAATATAAACTAAAATTCATTCAGTTAGTAATTCCATTACATCAGACAGGGACTGCATTTTCTTTTACCTGAAGAAGGATTGTATAAGTTTATTGTCCATGTAGTAAACTACAAAATTCTTACATTCTCTCAATTTTCTGTAATTTGGACTATCTCATGGCCCCAGCAGACAAAATGGAACAGGCATTTCCTCTGATGACAGCAAGGGAGATAAGCTGGAACAACCACTGTAACTCATAGGGCTCACATTTGCAGATAACCATCTCTGCCCTGATAGTGGCGAGCAGGGTTATGGTCTGGGGGCCAAGAAAGCTGGAGGTCTCCACTGCCACAGGCTCAACCATAAACCTGTCAGATAGGGACCAATACTTTGATAATTTTCCTTTCTCAGCCTGATGAACAGCAGAGCCTGGGCTGGTATCTCAACACACCAAGTTGCATGTGGCATTTCAGATGAGGGCCTGCCACTATGGAATGAGAAAACTCACACCGTCAGGCCTTTTGCCTTCCTCTTGGCCTAGTTCTAGTGGTTAGAGCTGGGAAGGAGAACATCCTATATATATATATATATACAAGATGTTCATAAATTATCTTTACAACTTCCACAATTTATTGTATCAATAAAGTTGAAATCTATCAATCAACTTCTTTACATATTAAATAAATATTATTAAAGTTTTAATCTATGTACTTTGTTTTAATATTTAAACCACTTTCGTTTGTGTTTAACCCTGTCGTTACCAACCCGGCTGAAACCGGCTCTGACTCTGAGTACAAATGTCTTGTTTTCATAAGTTTTGAATTAAAATCTTCCACCAAACCTTAGTCACAATTTATGTTCCTAACACTAGCTGAATGATAACTAAGTTATTTTACTAAATTCTTTATTATATTTAAAGTAATTGAAAGAAACACAGAACATCTCAAAATAAATACAGTAACAAAAGGGTTAAAGGTGTTTATTATTAACCCTGACTTTTAATGAAACTTACAACAAAAGAGAAAGTGCACGTGTTTCCTGGCTGATAGAGACCATATCAGATACATCAGGTCCAGCAGTATTACTGTACAAAGTGTGGAAAAGAACCACCAACTTGTGTGAGCATCTGTGTCTGGAATAAATAGTTTATGTAAGCAGGAAACATCCAACAGAAAACAAAGGTTGGGTCACTGAGAAAATCTGTGGAAGATATTGAGAAAATTTGAGCAGTATTCCATTGTAGTCCTACTAAGTCCATTCTTACTTCAAGTAGACAGTTAAGTTTACCACGGTCAACAATTCACAAAGTTTTGCACAAGAATTTGAAGCTTTATGCTTATAAAGTGCAAATTTTGCAAGCACTTCAACCAAATAATAAACCTCAAAGGAAACAGTTTGTAGTAGATATGCTAGCTCGATTAGATGAAGAGGAAAGCTTCCTGTGAAAGAGTTGTTTCAATTACGAAGTAACACTTTATTGACCAGGTATGATAAATAAGCACAACATCAGGATCCAGGGTTTGGAAAACCCACACAAAACAAGAAAAATGGAGAGAAACAGCTCAAAAGTCAACATATGGTGTAACATCATATTTGATCAAGTAATTGGTCCATTTTTCTTTGCAGAATAAACAATTACTTTCTACTTTTACTTTGATCTTTTACAAGAATTTGTTCCATACCTACTTTTCAATGCACATGGTCAGAAACTGAGCATTGTCAAGATGTATTGCATGCAATGAATGGAGACCATGTGGGAGTGTTCTGATGATTCTAGTAAAACTTTATTTCTTTGCCTATATTTGTTAATAAACTCTGCAGACTTATTCTTATTCTTCATTGTTTTTGAATTTTTCAAATTGTAAAAGTAATGTTGTATCTACACACCAGCTGTTGGAGATTTCTTTTTTTTCTTTGAACTTTTCACCTTTTCCTTTCTCATGAAGAGCTATGCTTGAAACGTCAAAAACTCTTTCCTTTTACTGAGCGCCAAACTAATACATTCATTGTGCATGTCCTCTTGTTGTCTGTTATTGTTAACTTCATTATTCATTTATTTGAATTGATTGTTTATTTGAATTGCCTACACACACACACACACACAAACACACACACACACACACATAAAACTCAAGAGATGGTGAATGACAGACAAAGTGTCAGAAAGAAAAGACAAAAATTCAGTATAACATAATGGTGGTGGTGATGGTGGTGGTGGCAGTGAAAGTGAGAGGGAAATAAATAACTATTAGACAAACACAGTGCTGTAAAAGTCAACATTTGAGTTTTATAGATGTAGGGAAGTAGTGTCAGAGACATGTCTTATTTGTACCATTAAAACATTGCTAATATGTCATAATTGTAAAACATTAATATAGTAATAGTGAATATAACTATATTTGCTTTTTAATGACTGCAGTTGTTCTACCACAATGCAACTGTTATATATTTATATTTGTATGTAGATGAGTGTATGTGTGTGTGTGTATGTGTGGGTGTACACACACACACACACTCCACACGCATATATATTTGTATGTAAGTATATATATATATATATATATATATATATATATATATATATATATATATATATATATATATATATATATATATATATATATAAAGGGTAGCAAATCTATATATAGCCTTAGCAAGACTGTTAAGAGAGAGAAGCACTTGTAACCAACGATGGCCAGAGCTGAATTATCCAAATGATGATGAACTATACACCCATCAGAATCTGTGATGCGTTTATTTGGTCCACTGTATAATTTAGCAGAGGAATAAAGTCTTGCTGTTATTTTGATGTTTGTTTCTTGTATTATTTCCATGAGTAAACATGCAACATATGTTATATGATGGTACGGAAGATTCCATAGTAAACCAAGGGAGACTATATCCACAGCAGCTATATATGTAGACACCCAACACTTTATATCTGTTTTTGCATTGTCCCCGTCATCCTTCGCCCCTGGTGGCAAATAAAAGAAATAATAATGATAAGAATGATGATTTCTTTTATTGGCTTCAAGGACCCAAGACATGAAGGACAATATCAAAGGACGAGTTATGACACACAAAAGCAAAAACAAAAACAAAGACAGGTGGGATTTACATCGATCAAAGGGAGACACTACCAAATTAAAAGATATAACGATAGATATATAATAGAAATTAGAGAAATGAATAATAAACAAGAGCACACTGAGCGGAAACCCCCACCAAGGCAACACCAACGTCCTCTCATCAATTAGACAGAGATGATTTTTGAAATGAGAATAACTGAATTAAACTCAACTGCTCTCACAAATGAGAATACTAAAAATGAACCCAACTGCTCTCAAAAATTAAGTAAAAAAAACAGGAAAAATAATCCAGAATCCTTGTCCGGTACTGGCTCTATCCCAAAATTTAATCAGTTCATGCCAGTCATGAGGCCAAACATCCCTGAAAGCTTCATCCGAATCCATCCAGCAGTTCTTGAGATATCTTGTCCATGGACAAACAAACATGACTGAAAACAATACCTCTACCTTCACTAAGGCAGAAGTAATAAATAAATGAATTAATAGAATCTCCAATAGTGGAGCTGTCTACTTAGGGTAATTTGGGTAAAATCCCTAGTAAAAATTTTGGATTACTCTGCCATCCCCAAAGCGTGGGAAAGGGCCCTCTTCCAGTTTTTTTCCTCCTACTTTGAAAAGCAGACTCAGAGTCAGTCCATTCAGTCTCACCAGTCTTTCCGCTCTCGTCCACCTTTACCACAAAGGTTTTACATCAAGAAAACGTTATGGACAGTACATGACAAAATATTGAATGTGTGTGTGTGTGTGCATGTGTGGGTTTTGCATGTTAATAGATTTGAAATGAAAAAAAAAAACACTCAATGTATAATAAAATTGCAATAAAGATAATGGAAAATAAAGAAAAAAATTAAAAGGACATACTAATAATGTGACATAGGTGGTCAGTGATCTGCATCACAGGGAGAAGAAAGGAAAGAAAGAAAGACAGAGAGGAAAGAAACAAAACAAAGGAATAAAAGGAAGGAAAAAGAAAAGAAGAAAGTAACTGAAGAACCATGACGAAAGAATGTATTGCATTCCAACAAAGAAGGAAATGATTTGACAGATACCAGGTCATATGGTTGAGAAGTTCTAAAGCAGGCTATCATAAAAATACGGTTTGGTGTTCAGAGTCTCCTATGTACACACACCCATAAATGCATACATGTATGAACACACAGAATGAGACCTAAACAAACTTACATGCATGACAGCCTCCTGACGCCATGAACACAAATGTATGAGCCCTGGTATACACAAAATTATGAGAATAGCAGTAATAACCTTTCTACTAAAGGCACAAGGCCTGAAATTTTGGGGGAGGGGACTAGTCGATTACATTGACCCCAGTATTTCACTGGTACTTAATTTATTGACCTCTGAAAGAATGAAAGGCAAAGTCGACCTCAGCAGTGGTAAGAAGTTTGCTTCCCAACCATGTTTTCAGGTTCAGTCCCACTGCATGGCACCTTGGGCAAGTGTCTTCTACTATAGCCTCGGGATGACCAAAGCCTAGTGAGTGGATTTGGTAGATGGAAACTGAAAGAAGCCCATCGTGCATATACATGTGTATGTATATATATGTATGTATTTGTGTGTCTGTGTTTGTACCCCAAACATCGCTTGACAACTGATGTTGGTGTGTTTATGTCCCCATAACTTAGCAGTTTGGCACAAGAGACTAGTAGAATAAGTACTAGGCTCCTGGGGTTGATTTGTTTGACTAAAAGCAGTGCTCCAGCATGGCTGCAGTCAAATGTCTGGAACAAGTAAAAAAATAAAAGAATAAAGGAATAGTAAAACTGGATGAAATGCTGCAAAGCATTTTGCACAGCATGCTACTGATTCTGCCAGCATGCCACCTTTAGAATAGCAGTAATAACAATAACAATTATAATACAGTAATCCCTTGACTATCATGGATGTTATGTTCCAAAACAACATGTGATAGGTGAAAATCCATGAAGTAGAAACAGTACTGTACTGTATATATTTTTTAATTATTTTTATAATCATCATCATCATCATCATCGTTTAACGTCCGCTTTCCATGCTAGCATGTGTTGGACAATTTGACTGTGGACTGGTGAACCAGATGGCTACACCAGGCTCCAATCTGATTTGGCAGAGTTTCTACAGCTGGATGCCCTTCCTAACGCCAACCACTCTGAGAGTGTAAGTGGGTGCTTTTACATGCCACTGGCACGAAGGCCAGTCAGGCGGTACTGACATTATTATTTTTATAATTTTTATATTTTATTATTTCTATAATTTGTAGATATTTACTGTATTATAAATGCAAAACAACACCATACACTCACCTCCCAAGTTTCATTTTCCATACAGCATGTGTGATTCTTTGTTTACTCATCTACAGTACACTACGTATTTTCTTTTAATATATTTTAATTAATGTGTTATACAGTGCAGTATTGGTATATATATAATATTTTTATTTATTAATTTTTAGGCATGAAGATGCTTATTTTACTACAGAAATAATTAAAATCTAAAAAAATATAAATACGTATTGGCTGTAGAAACCTGTGATATACTGAGGGGTCCATGATATAAATTTACATCTATTAGCCAGAAAAATCCATGATGTACTGATGGTACAATAGGTAAACTGCGATATGGTGAGTGATTACTGTAGTAGTTAAAATCAGATTCATAAAAATGATTACAAACTATGGCAGGAGGCCAGTAAATATTTGATGGTTGGAAGAAAGTCAATTTCTTCAGCTTTCATGCACTTCATTCACCGACCTTGAAAGGAGGAAGGCATTGTTGACATTGGTAACAGTGGAATTCCAAATGTAAAATAACAGAAAATACTCCAACATGCACGCATACATACAAACATACATACATACAAACATACATACATACATACAAACATACATACATACATACATACATACAAACATACATACATACATTATTTAAAATGTACTGCTATCTCTGGCTTTTAGATTAATGGACTTATGAACCTCATTTCTAGATTTCAAATAAATATTTTTATATTTGATAGAAGACTATTATATGTGCTAACCTCTAAGCCATACATATTCCTTGTTTTGTCAGAAGAATCATGGAACTTATGTGATTTGTGTTGATATATTAAATGTTCCTTCAACTTACTTTGGAAGCTGTTTTGCACCTCATGAAACTTGATTTTTTTAAGATGTCTAAAAGATTCTCTTCAAATTTTCAATGTTTTTGTTATGTGGTGAATTCTTGCTTGTTCTGAAGCCAAGGGTTTCATCTTTATAGTGCTCAGACGCTCTGTTATAAAAAAAAAACGTACATGCCACCTCAGTCTTCTTATAAAGTCTTTTGTTTCCTCCTGCATACATCTGATATAGTTCTTCCTTGATGAAACTGGAATGTTTTTAGACAAGAAGTCAAATTAGAGTTTGTTCATGATCAGGAATATATGTACATATATATTATACACATACATACATGGCCGCCGACTATCCCAGTGGATGCCTGCTCCTGGCCAGTTCCAAGCAGTTGATCTTTTTCTGGGCGCCTGACAGCGCGCTGTGGACTGGTTTAACTTTTCCAGGCGTCCCTGTCGTCACAACATCTCCCCAGCCGAACTCTCAGCTCTTTGATCTCTCCGACGCCACACTGACATCATTATAAAACCGGCCGACAAGGATGGAGTTGTGGTACTATGGCATGTGGACCTCTACAAGGCCGAAGCTCTCCGCCAACATCAAGACACCTCCTTCTACTGCCCTCTGCCCTCAGCCCTCTGACCCCACACCCAGTTACCAACAGACTGTGTCCTCCACTATCCATAACCTCATCTCCTCTTCCCGTCTCCCGGCCACCGCCTCCAACCTCATTGTCCCCCCCACACCCCCACCATTTACTTTGTCCCCAAAATCCCCAAACCCAACAACCCTGGCCGCCCCATCATCTCTGCCTGTAACTACCCCACCGAGCTTATTTCCAAATATCTTGACCATGTCCTTGCCCCCCTAGTGGCTTCTCTCCCTTCTCACATTCACGACACCAACCACGCGCTTCGTTTATTCAACTCTTTATCCTTACCTCCTGGCCCTTCTAAGCTTCTTTTCACCCTCGACATCCAGAGCCTCTATACGGTGATCCCTCACGACGAGGGGCTGCGTGCACTTAAATATTTCCTCAACCTACGCCCCAACCCACAACCTGACACCTCCACACTCATTCGTCTGGCCGAACTTGTCCTCTCTCTTAACTGCTTTTCGTTCGCAGGTGATTTCTACCAGCAGATCTCGGGAGTGGCCATGGGAACGAGAATGGGCCCCAACTATGCGAACCTGTTCGTTGGCTATGTTGAGGCCCAAATATTCTCAAGTTTCACTGGTCCTACTCCCGAACTATACGGTCGTTATATTGACGACTGTATCAGTGCCACCTCACTCTCCCGCGAACATCTTGACTCGTTCCTCTCTTTTGTCCAATCCTTCCATCCTGCCCTCCACTTCTCCTGTACTATCTCTGACACCTCTGTCTCCTTTCTTGACATTTCGGTCAGCATTCATCACTCCACTCTTACCACCTCCATCCACTACAGACACACAGACTCACACTCATACCTCAACTTCTCCTCCTCCCACCCTAAACACACCAAGCTTTCCATCCCCTATTCCCAATTCCTCCATCTATGCAGGCTCTGTAGTGACGGCCATGACTTTGAGACTCAGTCTCAACTCATGGCTCGCCACTTCATCCTACGTGGATATCCCCTCACCACTATCCACACCGTCCTTGCTAGAGCACGCTCCATGGACCGTGCATCTGCTCTCTTCCCCTGAACCCACACCCCACCCGTGCTTTCCTCACTCTCGCCTCCCCCACCTCCCAACACCATCACACCACACCACACTACACCATACCACATAACACATCACATCACAACACACCACCATGCACACACCAGCACTGACCAATTCCCATCCCCACATTTTCACACCTACACATACACACACGCACAGTCAAGATCACCCCATAATTGCCCACAGCCATATGGCGTAGTGGTTAAGAGCGCGGGCTACTAACCCCAAGGTTCCAAGTTCGATTCACGACAGCGACCTGATTAATAATAATAGTAATAATAATAATATAATAATAGTAACATCGTGATAGGTGACACGAGGAGATATTGATAAATCGGGTATAGCTGATCATGTATGGAAAAATGGAAACCACCTCCCCCTGTGGGATGAAGTTAAAATAATAGACAGGGAACAACACTGGAAAATACGAAAACTAAAAGAAGCAGCACATATGCTAGGACACAACAACCTCCTAAGCAGACCGAGTGCAGATATGAATAGCATATGGGAACCGGTATTGAGGAAGGATAGAAAAATAATAGATTTATAAGCCTTAAAATTCACCCCATAATTGCCCACAGCCATATGGCGTAGTGGTTAAGAGCGCGGGCTACTAACCCCAAGGTTCCAAGTTCGATTCACAACAGCGACCTGATTAATAATAATAGTAATAATAATAATATAATAATAGTAACATCGTTAGGAATGAGAACCCAGGTTCGAAATTTCCCCAAGACACCTGACGAAGGCTGGAGGGTATATCAGCCGAAACGTTGTGTTAACAACAAAAAAGATGAGGACAAATATCCGTCAAATGTAAATAATGTAAATAATGTAAATAATTCCTCATCTCTTAAATATAGAACTGTATTAAATGATTTTCTTAGACTTATTCATTGGTTCACTTTTGGCTGTAGTACCAGTAACAATTGCACTATCTTATTGTTATTGTACTGTTTATCAGCTTTGTTCATTTTATCTCTATTGTTTTAAAAACATGTTACAATATAGATTACATCATTTATAAGGTAAAATGTTGAACTTGTTCTTGAGATTAATATATTTACAACTAACTTAAAAAGCCATGCTCCATGTGGACTTTTAAACTGGCTCCTGTGGAGGGTCAATTTGGCCTGTAGCCCAAAACTAAAGAGATCAATAATAATAAAACATTTATTGGTACCCTACCAATACGGTATTACTTTAAATTCAGTTTAAATGAAAAATTTGTAAGTTCACAAATTTTTAGAGTTCTTTTAAAATTTGAATTTTCAAGTATTAGCATATAACGAATCTTCATCCAGACCTGATTCCAATGTTGGATGTTCAAGAACCAAATGCAGGGCATTTTCAATCCTGGGATCATTCTGATACCAAAAAGCATAATATGTCTACGTAGAGCAAATGTAGACTGAGATACAGGAATCCCAGACTGACAGAATTTCACATTATTATTGTAGAAATCAGCTATTAGGATTTTCAGTTTGACACTTTCCAACATTGAAATTTTTTTTTTTTTAATTATCACTAATGGATTCGACATGGGTTTCCTCTGATATAAGTGAAGTATTCACAGTTTTGGTGTTCCGATTCATAGCTTTGTTTTCTTTTTGTAATTCTGTGTCCAGGACAGGTAATTTTTTATTGTAGTGTCAAGAGGGGTCATTGAAAATTACTTTAATCCTATTATAGATAGAATGTGCTGTCTTGTATAATACACAACATAGTACATCGTCTTGTATAGTACACAACATACAATTCACCTGGCAATTCATCCTCCTCCTCATCATCATCATTTAGCATCCTTTTTCCATGCTGGCATGAGTTAGACAGTTTGATTGGAACTTGTAAGCTGGAGAGCTGTACCAGGCCCTAGTCTGGCTTAGCTTGGCTTGGCTTGGTTTCTACAGCTGGATGCTCTTCCTAATGCCAACTACTCCAAGAGTGTAGTGGATGTCTTTTACATGTCAGTGGCACAGGTGACTTTTACATGTAATGTGAAGAATTATTTTAATGACAAGGTTATCAACATACCAAGAGTACAGTACCACCTTAATAAAAATTGCTTCTTCTAATATTGGTTGCTTCTATAGATTTTGTAAAACTATCAAATATATGATAGGATTCAGTAAGCATATAGGTGTCTCTTGTTGGTATACTGCCTCCTAGCCTTTCTACCCTTTATGACAACTTCCACCTGAGGAAGCCTCTATGTAGTTACTTAATCTGCCACAAATAGTAGCCAAATATACCTCAAATCATAGCTTAATGTCTTTTAAAACATGCAATCTAGAGTGCTTCGTTTAGTTGATGATAAAATCTTCACATGTGCTCCAACTCTCATGACAAGCTCCACCATCCCCTCTCTTGATAACTTTAAGATAATCAGCCTTAGGATAGAGGAGGCACTTTAGTCATGGAAAAAACAACCTGTCTAGTGTTAAAAGGGCATTCAGTTCATAGTGCAATGTGGATGGTGATAGGATGGACATTTGTAAAAGCCATTCCAATATATCAAGTAGAGATGAGGACAATATAAACTACAGTACATACAACCCGTCTAGAAGAACAGTCATTCTGAATAATAGGTTAAGAAAGTACAGGAAATTTTTTAGTTCGACTGCAAACAACTGGCTTTTGTGTCAGTGGTGTGATAAAATGTATTCAGTCCATGTTGTAAATTAGTGTGATAGGAAGAGCATTCAACCATAAAAACCATGTCTAAAAATATGCAAGCACAGTAGCAAAGGTTGGTGGTTTTCTCTGTTGCCATGTGTATAGCAGATGAAGAAAAATTGTGACAAGTGCTGACATGTTGTGATACATTCCAACCCATTCCAGCATGGAGAAGTGGCCATCAAATGATGATGACAATGGTGATAGTGGCAACATATATTAATATTTGTATGTATGTGTGTGTGTGTGTGTGTGTGTGTCTATATACATCTATATATATAGGGAGAATTCACAAAAAACGACAGACAACGACAGGTGATGTAGAAAACAAACAGATGTATAAGTTAAAATAATAGACAGGGAACAACACTGGAACATACAAAAACTAAAAGAAGCAGCACATATGCTAGGACACAACAACCTCCTAAGCAGACCGAGTGCAGATATGAATAGCATATGGGAACCGGTATTGAGGAAGGATAGAAAAATAATAGATTTATAAGCCTTAAAATTCACCCCATAATTGCCCACGGCCATATGGCGTAGTGGTTAAGAGCGCGGGCTACTAACCCCAAGGTTCCAAGTTCGATTCACGGCAGCGACCTGATTAATAATAGTAATAATAATAATAATATAATAATAGTAACATCGTTAGGAATGAGAATCCAGGTTCGAAATTTCCCCAAGACACCTGACGAAGGCTGGAGGGTATATCAGCCGAAACGTTGTGTTAACAACAAAAAAGATGAGGACAAATATCCGTCAAATGTAAATAATGTAAAATCATTTAATAAATGAACCTAAAAATCAAATGCAAAGGAAAAAAATCCAAGTAGATCTATTAAATCGATCATCTGTCTGACTCTTTTGATAAGAAAATCTATAGAAGAGATCGCGACATATGGCACACAAAGCCATGTATCAACTATTGGGTAAGAAATATAATATATTGTGAAAGGGTCACAAAAGATCATGTTCAAATCTCTGTAATTTACATGGAAGAGAACAGCTTAAAAAAGACAATATTTTACCAAATACTAGATCAACATGAGTGTTCAACAAATAGCATCAGTGTAGATATCATATCAATACATTTGCATGATATATTGTCAAAACAAGTGACTGAATCAGTTTTCATATGGATACATTTACCCAGTGTAAGCTATGGACACATAAGAAGTGCAGCAACATCAAAGGAAGATTAACTGAGAAGATAGCTTTCATGTGTGGCAGATGCACAAGGGCAATAAACATCACAGATGCTCAGAAAACAGATTCTATCACATGCCAGGGGGAGAAACTAGAAGTAGTTGATAGCTTCTGCTACCTAGGTGACCAAGTCTGTAGTGGGGGTGGATGCTCAGAGAGTGATACTACTAGAATAAGAATAGCCTGGGCAGAGTTGAGAAAGCTTCTACCTCCACTGGTGACAAAGGGCCTCTCACTCAGAGTGAAAGGTAGATTGTATGATGCATGTGTGAAAGGTAGATTATATGATGCAAGCTACTTTATTTCATCAATATTTGGCAGTACACAGAAGTTTGCTAAAGTAGCAAAGGGGGCTGGACAATACAAAAGATGAAGTGAGGTGACAACATTTATGATAAGGATGAGACAGGCACCAGCACCTGCCGACCAATAACCCTTCGAAATCTCTGTTCTTTTTTCTTTTTATATCTTTTTTATTTCAAATAGAATACCACAAATCAAAAATCAAAATCAAAAATAATTGAGGCACAAAACCCCTTAATCCACACCCTCGATTAATTCCCTTGCCGACCGCAGGCAAGCCTGCAGTGACATGTCAGGGCCTAGAAGGAGGAATGCAAACTCCTCCTTATTGAAGGAAGCCATTATTTCAAATAGCTCCCTCCTCACTAACACCTCCGCAACCACCTGTGGAGGCCAACTTGGACAGTCCATGCAGACTGAGTCCATTTGATCCCAGTCTACCACACAGCCACTCCTGCACCTAATGAAAATTGATCAGATAAGAGAAAGTAAGTTAAAGCACTATTATATTTATATGTGTGAGTGTGTGTGTGTGTGTGTATGTGTATGTATTTAATTGCATTTTTTAAAAATATATGTGTGACAGGTG
Source organism: Octopus bimaculoides (assembly GCF_046866305.1). NCBI lineage: Eukaryota > Metazoa > Mollusca > Cephalopoda > Octopoda > Octopodidae > Octopus > Octopus bimaculoides. The sequence goes on along the minus strand of NC_142932.1, from coordinate 107,399,935 downwards.
ATGTTGTGGTGCTGTTTTCAGCTTTTCAAACACATGCATAAAGGCAATTTCTTTATGGATTATCTTATAACATTAGTTTGTGTTTGAACACTCGAAAACAGCAGAGAACACTTACAAATCTTCCTTTCTTCACGTCAGTTGTTGATTTCCTTTTTTAAAGATTTCTAAAAATATAATTGATAAATTTTGATAAAAAAAAATTGTTTTTCATATAAGTGTGTGTGTGTGTGTGTTGTGTGTGCACATGTGTATGTTTTGTATTAAATATAAGTAAAATTTCTTCTAACCTTGGTAGATAGCTTTCACTAGAAGCGAAGAAGCCAACCCTATTTTCAGATAATGATTGTTATTGTTTGGCAGATATAAACACTGATTACAAAACAATTTATTCGCTGAAAGAATAAACAAAGCCAGCAACTTTGTCTGGGCTCTGAGTTCCAGCTACTTTTGGCTGATGAAACACAACATGCCTGAACACTAGTGTCCCTGAATGCTCTGCACCAGTGAGCTGAACGTGTTGAACACACTGTCATCAGTTATTCTCTGATGACATTCACTACAGTGACCAGTATATTTTACTTCTGAACCTGCCTAAACATGTTAAGAATAAATATGTTGAATAATCCTTTTTTTCTGTCTGTATTGAAATAAAGTATAATGATATAAAAAGGAGTAGGAAGAAAAAGTTCATTGGACGATTACAAGAACAAGCTATTACATCATCATCATCATCATCATCGTTTAACGTCCGCTTTCCATGCTAGCATGGGTTGGACGATTTGACTGAGGACTGGTGAAACCGGATGGCAACACCAGGCTCCAGTCTGATACTGTATATACATACATGCACATGCATAGGCACTCACACATATGTGCACATATACATGTATTCATTTAAAATTTCAAAAAATGTGTCTCCATCAAGCAAGGCTACTAATACCCCTGGTACCATAGTGTCCTTGTAGAGAATATTGATGGCATTTTTCCGTTTAACCTATGGCAGCATGGAAAGTAGACATTAAATGATGATGATGTTGATAATGATGATCTGCAATGTTCTCTGGAACACCATATGCATTTAGAATTTGCATTAATTTTCCAAGATAAACAATGTCGAATACTTTAATAAAATCTGCAAAGTCACAGCATACCTCCAGAGGTCTCGGTCTTTTGTCATTACCTCTGTGAGGCCCAACATTCAAAGGTCATGCTTCACCACCTCATCCTATGTCTTCCTAGGTCTCCCTTTACCCCGGATTGCTTCAACTGTTTGGGAGTGGCACTTCTTCACACAGCTCTCCTCGTCCATTCGCAGTACATGACCATACCAATGCAAACGTCTCTCTTGCATGCCACATCCGATGCTTCTTATGTCTAACATTTCTCTCAGTGCGCTTACACTCTGTCGTGTGTGCATTACACATCCAGCGGATCAGGCTAGCTTCATTTCTTTCGAGCCTACACATGTCTTCAGCAGTCACAGCTCATGTTTCACTGCCATGAAGCATGGTAGTTTGCACACATGCTTCATACAATCTACCTTTCACTCTGAGCAAGAGGCCCTCTGTCACCAGTGGAGGTAGAAGCTTTCTAAACTTTGCCCAGGCTATTCTTATTCTAGTGGTAACACTCTCTGAGCATCCACCCCCACTACAGACTTGGTCACCTAGGTAGCAGAAGCAATCAACTACTTCTAGTTTCTCCCCCTGGTATGTGATAGAATCTGTTTTCTGAGCATCTGTGGTGTTTATTGTCCCTGTGCATCTGTAGCACATGAAAGCTATCTTCTCAGTTAATCTTCCTTTGATGTTGCTGCATCTCTTATGTGTCCATAGCTTACACTGGGTACATCTTATGGAGTTTCTATCTACATCTTTTCTACAGATCGAGCAGGGCCACCTACCTGAAGGGGTGTGTGGTGTGTTTACCTTCCTACTTACTAGAACTTTGGTCTTTGCAACATTGACTCTAAGGCCCTTCAATTCTAATCCTTGCTTCCATACCTGAAATTTCTTCACTAGTTCTGGTAGTGATTCTGCTATGAGGGCCAGGTCATCAGCATAGAGAAGCTCCCAGAGGCAACCTATTTTGAATTCCTCTGTTATTGCCTGGCGGGCTATGATGAATAAGAGGGGGCTGAGGGCTGATCCTTGGTGAACCCCTACTTCTACCCAGAATTCTTCACTATACTCATTGCCAATCCTAACCCTACTAACGACATCTCTGTATAGGGCTTGTACAGCCCTTATTAACTATTTGCCAATCCCCAGTTTCTGCATTGCCCACCAGATAAGGGATCAGGGGACCCTGTCAAAGGTTTTCTCCAAGTCCACAAAAGCCAAATATAGGGGTTTATCTTTGGCTAGGTATTTCTCTTGAAGTTGCCATACCAGAAATATGGCATCAGTGGTGCTTCTACCTGGCACAAAACCAAACTGCATCTCATCTAAGCAGACTCTCTCCCTAATTAGTTGGGCTATGACCCTCTCCATGACATTTTTCTCTAAACATGAAACTTAAGTTGTTTCCAAGACCATAATATACTGTATATAAAATATTCATAATTCTTAAATGTACTGAGTATATATTACAGAAGTTTTTGTTTACTAGAAAATATTTAAGGTGTCTAACACATGCTTATGAGATTTTTTTTATTTTGGAAGGCTGAAAGGAGTCCCATACAAGTAAGTTCATGTTTGATAGAAGATGTGAGACATAGTTTAACAGAAATAATTCATCAGATGGACCTTAGTCTCATTGAGAAGTCATGTGCTGTTTTAATGAACTGCTTTAATGAAGCAGACTTTATAATCGAAGGTATTCATGTTGTGACTATCCTAGTTTATTTATCTAAGGTTGAATTATCCAATGTATACTTTTTTGTTTTTGAGCTGGTAAATATAATCTGAATAGATTTTGCTGCTTTTTTTCTAGCAATTTATGCAACTATATATAAGGTGTCTCTTCCAGGTGAAGAATTGTTCGGTTTTAACTAAAGAAGTTATATATAAAGTTTGAAATTGAAAGGAGTAAATCAATTTCAAGCTACCTTCACAACAGTTAGAAGCAGGTATAGCTGTGTATTTAAGACTGTTTCATAGCCACATACTTCTGAGTTCACTTTCATTGCATGAATCCTTGGATAATTTTTTTTTCTTCTGTTGGTGTAAGCTTGTGAGAGAAACTTAATCAATGAAAACAGTTTCTAAGCCTTTTTTGTATATGTGTGTACATCAGCAAGGAATATAAGAAAACCCACCAAAAATATTCTATTGTTTTATGGATTAAGTCCCTTGAGTTGTTTTACATTGGGTTATTCTCTTGTCACAATCATCATCAAAAACGTTGTTAATTAGTGACTGGTTCATTAGAAACCACTAATCAATGACTCCGTTCTTTCTTTTATGTTTTACTTGTTTCAGTCATTAGACTACAGCCATGCTGGGGTACTACCTTGAAGGATTTTAGTCAAAGAAATTGGCCCCACAACTTATTACTTTCTGTAAAATTTGGTACCTATTCTATTGGTTGCTTTTACTGAACTGCTAAGTTACAAGGACATAGACACACCAATACTGGTTGTCAAGCTTATATACATATATATCTGTGTGTAGGGGGGGTGTTCATGTACGCACGCACATATATGACAAGCTTCTTTCAGTTTTTGTCTACCAAAGCTACTCATTAGGCTTTGTTTGGCTTGAGGCTATAGTAGAAGATACCTGCCCATGATGCCATGCTGCGGGACTGAGCGTGGAACCATGTTGTTGGGAAGCAAACTTCTTACTACACAGCTATGCTTACAGAAATTTGCAATATAAAAAAAGAAAAAGAAGTAAGTAGGTAAGTTTTAGGAATTTCATAATCTATTGTATTATCAGAGTACATCTAAAGGTTTTGCCTCCATGCAGTGTATCCAGAGTATCTAATTCAATCCATTCTATAAGCTATACTCATTATGGATTAGAACTCAGCATCTCAGGCTTCTCAGAGTTCTTTTTGTTTATAGTAAGCTGTTCCACTTCAGATGCCTCAATAACATATAATTTTTAGTTAACTTTGTCACAATCATAGCTCGTTACCTGTAAACTAGCTTATAGAAGTAAAGTCAGCTAACTGCGACTTACATGCATGGTGTTCTTTCTAAAGAAATAAGAAGATAGACTGTTCTTTTTAACTATTAGACTGTGACAAACATTTTGTGAATAGGAGATGTGTCACTAGAACGTGTAAACAGATTGCTGAATATATATCAAACCACACAGCTTAAAAGATTGTTGCTTTCTGAATTAGAGCAAATATGAAAACTGACTGATTGAAAATTTTTCCACACACATAAAAGTGCAGTCAACTAAATAATATTGGTTCCAAATTTTGGCACAAGACCAGTAATTTTTGGAGAGAGGATTAGTTGGTTACATCAATTCCAGTGTTTGACTGTTACTTGTTTTATTGGCTCTGAAAGTATGAAAGGTAAAGCTGACCTCAGCAGAATTTGAATTCAGAAAAGACAGATGAAATGCTGCTAAGCATTTTGTCTAGTGTACAAATGTTTCTGCCTGTTTACTGCCTTAGCTAACTAAATAATGTTAATACTATATTCAGGGTGGAGACCTGGCAGACTGTTATAATGCAGAACAAAATGCTTAGTGGTATATCATCCATCTTTATGTTCTGAGTTCAAATTCTGCTGAGGTTGATTTCGCCTTTCATCCTTTCAGAGTTGATAAAATAAGTACGGTTCTTTTCTAATTTTGTTAATATCCAGGAATGTATATCTGCATCTTTGCTTGCAGTAAGCCCTTGAACAAAAATTAAACACTTAAACATGTCCAGGGTTAACTCATTCAATTTGAATTTCTCACTCTCTCTGTTAACCACTCTGGCATAGGTGACGAAATCTTCTTTATCTTTTTTGACCAAATTTAAACATTTTTCAGCGAGTATTGAACAGGGAACTTCTTTCATTGAGAATTTTTGACAAAAAAATTAATTGTTTCATAGAAACAAATCTCACCTGGCTTCTTTGGCAGAATATAATTACTATATTTTTCGTGTTTAGCAGAGGATAACTTTCTTAAAAGTAGTCGTGCTTTTTTCTTGTTGGATCAACTTTTACACTCTTCTTTGAAGATTTCTTCATATCTTTGAAAATATGCAGAGAAGGTAATCCCTTCTTCTGGATTATAGCTGAAGAATTCAGTTGAGTTTGTCCTGCTGTCTGGCAAGTATAAACCTGGAGTATTTTCAAACTTCTTCAACATTAATTCTAGCAACTGTTGGTTTTGTTGTTGTTACTGCTGCTGCTGTAATTGTTGCTGTAGTAGCTGTTGTTGTTGTTGCTGTTGAAACTGCACAATGGAGGCCAATCAATCTTTCATGTTAAAACGATTTTTTCTTTGGTCTTGTTCCCCACCCAAATTTAAACGTTCAATGCTCGGCTGTCTCCCGGAACCCATCTAGTGGCCTTGGCCATCCTCTCCCCTACCTTTGGGTAGCGCATAAAGTTTGAGTAATGATTGCAGGTTGTAGGTACTGTTTTGCTTATGAATTCTTCCAATTGCAAGTTTTTTTTTCAGGTACACGACACTGCTTTTTCCCTTCCCAGGCTACAGGCCCACACCCCAACACCCATACTGTTAGGATTGGCACTCTCAACGTCGGCACGCTGAAAGGTAGATCTGGTGAAATTGTTGAGATGCTTGAACGGAGACGCGTAGATATGTGCTGCATCCAGGAAGTAAGATGGAGAGGAGGTTCTGCGAGGTTCCTCACAGGCAAAGAACACAGGTACAAGATTTTCTGGGCTGGGAACACTGACGGGGTTGGGGGCGTAGGAATACTTCTAGCGGAGAAATGGGTGGATAAGGTAATTGAGGTTGTTAGAGTAAGTGACAGAGTACTTAAGATTAGACTAGTGCTTCATCATAGATTAGCTACTGTCATCTCAGCCTATGCACCTCAACCGGGGCTACCAGATGGTCTGAAAGACCAATTCTATGACACCCTCTTGCAAACTACCTCGTCGACGAGTGACAGGGACCTTCTCTTTGTGACTGGAGACTTCAATGGTCATGTCGGACGTCGTGCTGGAGGCTTCCATGGCATACATGGAGGCTATGGCTTCGGTTCCTGCAACGAGGAGGGAACCAGACTGCTGGAGTTCTGTGATGCAACCGATCTCATGGTCTGCAATACCAACTTCAGGAAATCTGCCAGTCACCTAGTCACCTACCACTTCGGCAGACACTCTAGCCAAATCGACTACTTCCTCGCCAGAAATAGGGAAAGAGGGCGGCTTATAAATTCCAAAACCCTCCCTGGCGAAGAATGTACCCTACAACATAGATTAGTAGTTAGCGACTTTGGGATCAAGGCAAAATGGGTGCCCAGAATTAGACCGGCTTGGAGGAGAAGGGTGTGGAAGCTTAAAGACCCTGCAAATGGACAGAGACTTAGAGACAAGTTACTTGAAGCATTTAACGAAATAGAAGGGGATATAGCATCATACAACGTGGAAGACAATTGGAGATTTCTGTGGGACAACCTGTTGAAAGCCACACTGAGCTATATCATGAAATATAAGGCATAGATAATGCATATATACAGACTAGGACAGTTTTGAGTTCGTCATATTGCTCGCAGAAAAATGCAGTTGAAAAAGTGGTAGTTCTATTATATTTTCCAACTCCTGCATGTATGTGAGTGTATATACATGTGTATATGTATACAGATGCACGCATGCACACACACACACACACACACACACACACACACACACACACACACACATACAAATATAGTATGCATTTATATATAAATTCACATACACATCCATTACGAAAGGTTGCTCAAAAAAGAGAATAAATGGGAGGAAGAGATTCTGCCGAATATCGACCCAACAGAGGGACCAGCTATCCGAGTTGACAGTACCATGGTAGATAAAGCAATTAAAAGTATGAAGACAGGGAAAGCCCCCGGCCCATCAGGAATCACTGCAGAAATGCTCAAAATATCTGGCAGTGCCGGCTATAGCCTAGTCACCCGAATTGTTAACCCGGTGATACATGAAGGAGTCATACCCAATGACTGGTGTAGCAGTACCATAGTCAACTGCTACAAAGGTAAAGGTAATGCTTTAGATACAAATAATTACAGAGGTATCAAGTTGTTAGATCAGGTAATGAAAGTCACGGAGAGGGTCATAGCCCAACTAATTAGGGACAGAGTCAGTTTAGATGAGATGCAGTTTGGGTTTGTGCTAGGGAAAAGCACCACTGATGCTATATTTCTGGTAAGACAGCTGCAGGAGAAATACCTAGCTAAGGATAAACCTCTGTACCTGGCTTTCGTTGACATGGAGAAAGCCTTTGACAGGGTCCCCCGATCCCTTATCTGGTGGTCAATGAGGAAACTTGGGATAGAAGAATGGTTAGTGAGAGCTGTGCGAGCCATGTACAGAGATGCTGCCAGTAAGGTGAGGGTTGGAAATGAGTACAGTAATGAATTCCGGGTAGAGGTTGGGGTCCACCAAGGTTCCGTACTCAGCCCCCTCCTATTTATCATAGTCCTCCAGGCGATCACAGAGGAATTCAAGACAGGTTGCCCCTGGGAGCTCCTCTATGCTGATGACCTTGCACTAATTGCAGAGTCACTATCAGAACTAGAGGAGAAGTTTCAGGTGTGGAAGCAAGGACTAGAATCGAAGGGCCTTAGAGTCAACCTAGCAAAAACCAAAATCCTAATAAGCAGGAAGGTAGATAAAACACAAACCCCTTCAGGTAGATGGCCTTGCTCAGTATGTAGAAAAGGAGTAGGTAGTAACTCTATAAGATGTACCCGGTGCAAGCTATGGACACATAAGAGGTGCAGCAACATCAAAGGCAGGTTAACTAGGAAGTTAGTTTTTGTTTGTGGCAGATGTTCAGGTGCAATAAAGACTGTAAACAAACAGGAAACAACTTCTATCTCATTCCAGGGCGAAAAACTAGAGGTAGTCGATAGCTTCCGCTATCTGGGCAACCAAGTTAGTAGTGGGGGTGGGTGCGCTGAAAGTGTAGCTGCTAGAATAAGAATAGCCTGGGCAAAGTTTAGAGAGCACTTACCCGTGCTGGCGACAAAGGGACTCTCACTCAGAGTAAAAGGCAGACTGTATGACGCATGTGTACGAACAGCCATGCTACATGGCAGTGAAACATGGGCTGTAACTGCTGAGGACATATGTAAGCTCGCAAGGAATGAAGCCAGTATTCTCCGTTGGATGTGTAATGTCAATGTGAATACCCGTCAGAGTGTAAGTATCTTGAGAGAAAAGCTGAACATTAGAAGCATCAGTTGTGGTGTGCAAGAGAGACGATTGCGCTGGTATGGACATGTGGTGAGAATGGATGAGGATAGCTGCGTGAAAAAGTGCCACACCCTAACAGTTGAGGGAACCCATGGAAGAGGTAGGCCCAGGAAGACCTGGGCTGAGGTGGTGAGGCAAGACCTTCGTACATTGGGCCTCACCGAGGCGATGACTACTGACCGAGACCTTTGGAAATGTGCTGTGCGTGAGAAGACCCGGCAAGCCAAGTGAGATCGTTGCCAGTGCCCCTGGACTGGCTCTTGTGCCGGTGGCACATAAGATGCACCATTTTGAGCATGGCCGTTGCCAGTACCGCCTGATTGGCTTCTGTAGGATTTTCGAGCGAGATCGTTGCCAGTGCCCCTGGACTGGCTTGTGCGGGTGGCACATAAAAGACACCATTTCGAGCGTGGCCGTTGCCAGTATCGCCTGACTGGCCTTCGTGCAGGTGACACGTAAAAGCACCTACTACACTCTCTGAGTGGTTGGCATTAGGAAGGGCATCCAGCTGTAGAAACTCTGTCAAATTTAGATTGGAGCCTGGTGTTGCCATCCGGTTTCACCAGTCCTCAGTCAAGTCGTCCAACCCATGCTAGCATGGAAAGCAGACGTTAAACGATGATGATGATGATGATGAATGCAAGCTTTGAACAACTTGCCACCACTACTATTACAATTACACAAGCCTCAATGCTCTCAATCAAAGCTCATGGTGAACTGCATATCGTTCTGAACTGCCAATTACTCACAGTTCTTCAATTTATAACAATGAGTCAGTCCACCTTTAGTCACTTGGTGGCTGATCACAATCCTTCTATAACAGGATTGTAGAAGATTTTATCAGTAAAGCCGCTATCCTGTAGGACCTCATTATAATATAGGGCAGCCTTTTAAAATATTTCTTGTCAGAATTTAAAAGTAAACCACAAGAAACTTAGCAAACCATTAACATCTTGTTTTCATATCTTGAATTTGTATGTTGAAACTTCCATAAAGTTGATGCAGGTCCTGCAGTTAGGGCGGTTGCATTTTTGACAAGTAGAATTCTATTTTTGGTGGGTAATTTGGCACTGGTAAGAAAACCTTTTTAGAGATTTGTTGGAACTCATTTTAACAAGATTTAACAGAAAAGGGAAGGGATCACTTAACAGGATTTGACTGCAATTCAGGCACATTTTCAAACTCTAAAATAAATTTTATATTTTTTCCTGTGTGGGAATTCACTTCTCTCCAACTGTCTGTGTGTTTGTCTCTCTTTCTCCTCACTTTTCTCTCTCTCTCTCTCTCTCTCTCTCTCTCTATATATATATATATATATATATATATATATATATATATATATATATATATATATATATATATATTTGTAGTATAAGATTCAGAGAATCATGTGGCTATCACAGAAAATTCCTCCAACAGACTCAGCTATGAAACCCCATAGTAATTCAATACAAAGTAGTGTAATGCAGAGTGTCCATGCAGTAGAAAAACACAATAAAATAATTATGCAGCTGTGATTTGAAAATACAGATTATGGCAGGACAGAATGGCAGTATAGAAAATTTCAGATCTTAATTTGCAATAATCAAGTCAAATTTCACATAAATGTATTTATGTACATTGATATATCAATTAGAAAATTCATTTAAGTTGTACAGATGTGTTATGGAAAATCGACATAAATATTTTCATGTTTTTGTGTTCATGAAATAATTAATAGAGTCAAAAGTACACAGTCAGGTTATAGCAAGCTGTAAAGAGAGAAAAGGAAAACAAGTAAACAAACAAACAAATATAATGTATGTTTTTAAAACGGCAGAGGTTATCTTGTTGAGGCTAACTAAAGGACATTGACTATGACAGCATAACCACAGTCACTGGTGTGAGAAAGATTTACTTGTGTGGTGTGAAAGTGAATGAGTCAAGCAAAAGCCAGTGATTTTGCACAAATTTTCACTTGCTTAGTCCTTTTGAGATCAAGCTGACTGAACCCACCACTGGCTCTGTGAAACAAACTCCCTGTTTTGAAATGATTTTAATTAAAACCTTCGATCAGAATTTCATGTCACTTTATGTTTCAAACACCAGTTTAATAATGACAAAGTTATTTAAATGAATTCTTTATTATTTTCAAAAGAAAAAAAAAATGAAGACTGCATATTTCAAAAGAAATGTGATAATAAAAGGGTTAACATAGTCAAAACTAGGCTCCACTGACTACTAGTTTCAGATTAGCTAAAATAACACATGTGATGATAGTAAATCTAAAGTAGTCATATATTTTGTTGAACATTCCAAAAATAGTTCTGACTATATGTATATATATGCACAGACATGTGTATATATATGCACAGACATGGCAGAAGTAAATAGACACCTCATAAAACATCATTTTATGTTTATTTTAACTTGAAAAGGTTTATATTTTTTATTAATCGACTGTTTAATCATTCCATGTACAAAAGAAGCCTTAGAACTGTCTTAATTTCAAACAGGCTATATTGTGGGTCAATATGAAGATGGACTTAGTGTAAAATCACAGAACACCTTATGATTGCACTTTCTACAGTTAATAGAGTCATTGTGCCATTTTCCAGAGAGAGGAAAGAGTCCACATCACCTCACCCAGGTTGACCAGTGCCCTTTGACAGAACCCTTTGCTTTGTTAAGAGAAGTGGAGGATAATCCTCATTGCAAGGCCTCTGACATAGCAGAACAAGTTGATGTCAGTCTCAGAACAGCTGTCATGTATCTCCACAAACTTGGTTACTATGGCAGAGGAGCAAGAAGGAAGCTACTTCTTTGACCAACCAATATCAAGCAGAGAAAGGATTGGGCCAGTTGAGATGATGGTGGAGAAGCCACTAGCATTTTGGAAGGTCATATTCTCTGATGAATTCTATATTTGCTGTATTTTCTGGACAGTGGTTGAGTGTGGGTCTGGAGACTCTGTGATCAAGCATTTGACAGGAAAAGATTGCAGCCAACAATGAGATATTGGCAGCTATTCTGTGAAGGTCTGGGGAGTCAATTTGGAGCCTTGCAATGTGAGGGGAATGTAAACTCAGATAAATATATGTCCAAGTTGCAGAAAAGACTCCTTCTAATCTTCTCCAGTCGTGATAATGGTTAAAACTTTATTTATGGAAGATGGGGCTCCTTGTCACAAGGCTAAAAAGACCCAAGATTGGTTGGAAGAGGATGGCATTAAAAAGCTTCCATGGCCAAGCCGGTTACCAGATAATGGGCAGGACACTTCATGAGAAGAACAAGAAAGCATCCTCAAAGCTAGATCTTTTGAGATTACTGCATGAAAATTTGTCATCTGATCAAGCAACATGCCCAATAGGGTCGTTGCATTGAAAAATGCAAAGGGCATGCCTACCAAATATTAGATGTTCACATTATAATAATAAATGAATAATTCGAATGCATAATTTCAGATTTACATAAATTTTCAGACATGTCTGTGTTTCATCATCATCATTTAATGTCTGTTCTCCATGATGGTGTGGGCTGGACGGTTTGATTGGGCTGGCACCCTGGAAGGCTGCAGCAGATTCCAGTCTGATTTGGCATGGCTTTCTACAGCTGGATACCCTTTCTAATGCTAACCACTCTGAGAGTGTAAAGGGTGCTATTATGTGCCACTGGTATGGGGGCCGTTTGCGTGACACTGGGTTGCTTTTACGTGCCACCAGCAGAGGTGCCCTTTTTGTGTGACACTGGTATCTGCCACGACTGAGATTTTGCTTGGCTTGATGTATATATATATATATATATATATAAATTGAGGATATAATCATTAAAATGATTATATCAGTGACCAGTGTATAGAAACCACCATATTGGTAAAATTAATATTTTACTATATAATTATAAATATATAATTATAGTTAAGGGTGCTGGAAGGACAATGTCAACATGCTAGAAATAGACATTTGACATCTACTTCTAGTGTACTGGTGTTGTCCCTCCAGCGCTCTTAATTATGATTATATATTTATGAATATATACTTAAATATATATATATCATCATCATCGTTTAACGTCCGCTTTCCATGCTAGCATGGGTTGGACGATTTGACTGAGGACTGGTGAAACCGGATGGCAACACCAGGCTCCAATCTAATTTGGCAGAGTTTCTACAGCTGGGCCTACCTCTTCCACGGGTTCCCTCAACTGTTAGGGTGTGGCACTTTTTCACGCAGCTATCCTCATCCATTCTCACCACATGTCCATACCA